>NW_027499300.1:0-124049 GCF_021521415.1 Bidens hawaiensis
GTCTCTGGCCAAGTCCTTGTTCTCCATCGTTTCATAACCAAATCAAGTAAGTAATATATGTTTTTTTTTTCCGTTTTATCCATCTAACAAATGTCACACCTCGACCCAAAAGCGGTGGAACATACCGGTGCGTAACGTATTGATCAGACTGTAGCTCAAAAGACACTAATTGAAGTGGCAATAATTATTTAATTCATTAACATCAAAACAAGTACACAATTACAATATTCGAATCAAATACATATTTTGAATAAATATCCTAAGGCCAACTAACTATCTTCGATCTTGATTACATCAAATACTTAAACCCGTAGCATGTATAAAAATAGAGTTTGTCAACACGAATGTTGGTGAGAATACATAAGTTTGAGTATAGGTGTATATATATAGATAAAATCACAATTCATATGTCAATGATGAGCATTACAATTCTTATGAAAATGCAAACAATTAAATAGATGTGGACCCGTTCCTATTGATACAAAATCAACGTACGTGGGTAAATGTGTGATCATACTAGATGAGAATAGATGAAGATGAGATACCAACCACCGAACATAAAATAAACATTTAATCACATAGGGCATTATCATAGTCCTATTACACTGGTTAGGTAGATGAGGACCAAATATTATGTCCAACGACTTTTAATAACAGCCAAAACACATCTTTAACGTCCAATAATGATTTCAACGCATATCTCCACCAACATATAACATTAAACGGTCCTAATAACGGGTATTAACGCACATATAATGACGGATTAAATCTCCAAACGGATTAAACTCATTAACGACTCAATTAATCATCCAACGGACTAATTAGACCTATACATAGAATTTCCAATATCGACTAAACCCACTCACATCGTCCAATTACACTGAAACACTCCCTACCCACTGTAATTCTTCGTTAAGAGGGTTTTTCTGGCGAGTTACCCGTTCACCATCAATCAATGCCCTTTCCTGGTAATTAATATAGGGTTTATGTTCATTTTTTTCTACATAACAAAAGCCCTAACCTAAATCAAGCGTGCATGAAACCTAACCAGAGAATTGAATAGCTATGGTTTGTATTGTAGCAGATGAACTGGACTTATTATATATATATTTAATTATTTTCAATTGTAAAATGAATTGTTGGCTAGAGCAGCTTGTTAAGGCTTATGGTTGTGAACTCAAGGACCCGGGTTTGAAACCCGGGCCAGACTATTATTTCTTATTTTTTTAATACCGTTTTTATTAAAAATAATAATTAAATAAATTAATTAAAAATCACAATAAATCAAATAAAATTGGTTTAAACCAAATAACAATTTTATAAACTATATTTTACCATTTTCGCATAAAAACTAACTTTTTGTTTTCTGTTTCACAACAAACCGCTAATATTATAATATTATATTCTCCATTTTGCTAACTTTTTAATACACTAAAATAAGATTTTACCGTTAAAATCCATGTTTAACAAATAATATAATTCTAATGTTGTTAAACCGTCAATATTAGTTTTGTTTAACTTTAATCTGTTAGCTTAAAAATGCGTTAACCTTAATTCAATAACATAATTACTTTTGAGATAAAATCCATGCCTTGTAAATTATCGTAACTTTCATAATAGTGTTAAACTTATAATATTAAAATAATATCAACCGTTAAAATTATTGTTAAGCCTAAAAATAATATTAAATTATCCATGCCTAAAAAAATAATAATAAAAGCTAATAAAATATTATATAATCCCAAAAAGTAAATTATTTAAAACTTCTATAATTCCTTTAGTTAGTCGTTAAATTCACGTATTTACTTTATTTTATTTATAGTTCGTGAGATTCAATTGCTTCGGTTTTGTTAACGCGCTTTCACTTTTTATTTCAAGTTGATATTCAATTTCAATGTGAGTTTCTCACACCCCCTTTTTAACACTTTTATTACTTTTGGAGGTAGCATATATATCTTATCTACTCAATGGTTTATCGTGTCATTTACAAAACTGTGGTTCATATCATGGACTTGTGTGTTTACTTGATTACTTGTGTACGTGCGTTGATTTCAATTTCAAGTGGTTGCCTCAATAAGTATGATCATACGCTCCCCTTTGCACTCAAGACCATTCTTTCGAGTGGAAAATGGACCCCCAATCTGAGTACGTTAGTTTTTACCGGCTGGAAAGGACATTGCATGCGAAGAATTTATAATTTTCACAAGTTTCATGGGATTGCATGATTTTTATGTACTTATATAAAACTTGTGTGAACTCACCAACTATTCAATTAGTTAACCGTATTTTATATATATGCTACAAGTACCGTTATTAGAGGATGAAGCTCGATGAAGACACTAGACTTAGGTTATTTAAACAAATTGTCCAAATGTTTAGCTGTGTTTAAATTTTTCCTTGTATTTCTTGTTGCAAACTTGTGTACTTGACTTGTAAATTAATTAATGATAATATTGTCACTTAATAGTGCCACATGTGTTTTGAACAATCTATACGTTGTAACATTTCGGGTTTTCCGTACTCATATTTGTATTTGTTTATCGGGTTACGAGCATTATTAGGATATTTCTTATTTATAAAATTATGTATTTATTAGTGGAATAATTATTATTACCCTAGTTTACAATTCCTTAACTTTCATTAGTGCCAAATAGTCCTTAAAAACTCTTAAAATCGCTTAAAAATGCATTTTTGTAACTACAGTGACTAAAACTGTCATAAGTTGAAAGTTTGGTGGAGTTGCATCTTCACGCGGCGCGAAGATGCGGCTAGATCAGCCAGATTCATTTAAGATCTTCGTTTAATGCTAAATCTTTCCTAAATCACGAAATTTGAGCCACAAGTTATTGTATTTAGTGTGTAATGATGTCTAGGTTCATACTCAGTAACTTGGTTAATATATTGATTTAAAGACCCAATTTCGTTCTTAATTGTATGATACGGTTACCAAAATCGACCTGTTTCTTGTCCAACAAGTTGATTAAACCCCTATATAAACACATCATAACTCCAAACCCTAAAGTTTACTGCAACTAAGCATTCCCGGCCGTCACCTACCCTCAACCGACGTTTTCTTGCTCGTTTTGCTCGTTTAAAGTGAAGATTCGTTAGCTGAAGTTGACTTTGGCATTCATTAAGCCTTTGACCTCGATTTCTCGCTAATACAAACACCATCCAGGTAAGTTGTTAACTAATCAAACGTTCATTTATACTCAGTTATCGATAACCCTCAATCAATTTCTGAGATTGAGGAGTATTGATGGGTCAAATATAGTCAAACCCGTTTAAGGGTAAAATAGTCAATAACTTTGACTATCCGTTTTTTCATACTTCTGGTCGGATTCAACGTTCGGTCCAGAAGACTTTTATTCTCGTAACGAAATTTTAAGGCTACTGATAAAAACCCGACTTCCGACTCGCTGTTCGGATTCTGGTCAGTACCAGCTCGCTTAAATCTTAAATATAATATAACTAGATTTCTAAACGTTTGTTTTTATTGATTCCTGTAAGGCCCCCGACTCGGGTGCCCTACTTTCTCGCTGGTTGGATTTACTCATTTACATAATTCGTAAAATCAGAGTTAATTAAAACATTTCGCGGATTTAAAAGTTATTCATTCATACATATCATAAACATCTTGTCTTAAAATAACATAACATAAGTCTTAAACATAAAACATAAATGACACGGGTGTCTTCTCTTCATACCGATGCCAGTCTTCCTCTTATTGCCACATGTCCTCATCAAGCAACCTGCCTCATTCTACTCACCTGCGTGCATACTAAAAGTCAGCTACGCTGAGTGAGTTCTAGTTAATTAACATACATTGCATCCACTTACTTATTAATGCACGTCCGAAGATACGTATTAATTAGTTACATGTTCTTCTACATTCATACATACATACATGCATGCATGCATGCATGCATGCATACATACATACATACATGCATACTTTATCTGACTTTCTTTAATTAATACTTATGCGTCCCTTCTATATTTTAATGAGCCTTTCGTCCTATGATTTCGCAGATATTATTAGGATCCGCCACCCTTTATTCTTCGCTGATATTAGTAGGGTTCGCAACCCTATGTTCTTCGCAGATGTTAGTAGGGTCCGCAACCCTATATTCTTCACATATATTAGTAGGGCCCGCAACCCTATATTCTTCGCAGAAATTAGTAGGGTCCGCAATCTTATATTCTTCGCAGATATTAGTAGGGTCCGCAACCCTTTACTAACCGTTCAACCATACAATCATACATTCGTTCGTTTCATACCTTTATCCTTCAATTATAATATACTTAATTATAATTACGGGCATACTAAATTAATCATTCAATAATGTTCACATACATACACAATTATATCTACTATACACTTACCATTTAAGGTAAGTGTATTAATCTAACACATTGTAGTATGCACACAGCCCTGAAAAAACATCACAGAGAAAGGGGCTAGAACTCACCTGAATCCTGTTACGCTCACCGTTAATAGTAATTCCCTTCTTGAGTTGTTCTCGAGTTCGGGTCGTGGCGGGTCTATACCTAACTCCATTCAAAATTCATTTCTTTAACGGGTAGGTTCTTGTGTTTGGCTCACCGTCAACTTACATTCCTTACTTGAGGCGGGTCACGGGTTGTTAGACGAGTGGGGTCTCGGGTTTGGGTTTCGTTTAAGTTCTAGTCTACTTACTATCCTTTTATTATAATTATTAAAAGTATTATTATTATTAACATTATTATTATTATTAATAATATTATTATTATTAGATATATTATTTAAGTTTTATTATTATAATATATAACCTTCACCAACCCCCCACCCTTCATTATCCTTTTCTTCTTCTTTCTTTCCTTTACCAAGACCACACCACCGCCATTCACTATTCCGGCCATACCACCGCCGCTTCCTTATTCCGTCTCCCCTCCCGGCCACCTCGACCATCATTTCGCACGATGGGAGCTTCGCACAGGTGATTCACGTATGGGACTTCGCTCAAGGATTTCGCCTAAGGTTTTTCGCTTGGAGCATTTCCCTTGACCATGCGAAGTACCTGATTTCGCATGCCTTAATCTCGCATAAGGTTTTCGCATCGGAATTTCGCGCGAAGTTCATATGGTTTCACACGGGGGTTTCGCATTCCAAGTTCGCTTGGGATGAGAAATTCAAGATTTCGCTTAGATGGGTTCGGTTTCGCGCGAAATGGTTTCGGGTCTGGTTCTAGCAGCCGCGTCTAGGGTTTCGTGCAGCTCTCTTTATGCCGGAACTCAGATTTAGGCCTCATTTGGCCGTTTGGGTCCACCTTGGGTCTCGTGTCCGTTTTCCGTTCACCGGAACCCCACCCTCACCGGAGCTCAGGTTCTGGGTTTTGGCTGAGCAACTTGGATTCGGGTTTCGTCGGTTACCAGACTTAGTGTTCACAACACCCTGCTTATGACTTGTGTTATTATTGTTTTGTCAAAACTTTATTTCTATTATCATTTATTTGATTCCATTGAACCTCGTCCGCAACGATTTCGTTTATGTCGGTTTGCTTTGGTTGTAAACTTTTAGATTCGTTTATTCATATGTTATAAATCATAATACAAAATGAAATGAGAATAAACATAATATTTACCTTATTGCTTGATTAGTCAGATCTTGAAGGTTTGGATGGATGAAATTTGATTAGCATGTTTGGGTTCAGGAGTTTCTAGTGTGTGTATGGATATTTGCGATATAGATTGGATAATGATGGTGAATTGATAAGGATATGGATGATTTAGGGTTTTAGGGGTTTAAATAGGCTAAGCCCAAAGGCTTTTAGGCCCAAAAATATGTTTAAGCCCACTAACCAAATTAATCTTATCCTATGTTATTATTTAATTAATTCAAATGACACCTCACGATTTGATAACTAAAATAAAATTCGCGACATTTTATTTATTTATTTAATTATTATCGAAACTAGGATGTCACAAGTCTCTCCTTCTTAAAAAGGTTTCGTCCACGATCCTAGCTATTACATAGGCAACTGTGGGCAAAACTTACGCATTTCCTCCACCATTTCCCATGTCGCATCCGATCCTTTGTGACGCTTCCAAATCACCTTAATTAAGGGGATGACCTTTCGACGAAGTTGCTTATCCTTTCGGTCAACGATTTCAGCTGGCTACTCGATGTAATTCAATCGCTTATCTACCTCTATGTCCGTTAACGGCACGTGAGACGTGCCGTTAACGAGTCATTTTCTTAAGTGATAGGTGCGAAAAGTAGAGTGAATCCCCTTCCAGTTCTTCAGGTAGATCGAGCTTATACGCTACTTCTCCTACACGAGCTATGATCTTAAACTGTCCAATATACCTCGGACTCAACTTTTCTCTTTTACTAAAACGAATGATACCTTTCTATGGCAAGACCTTAAGCGTCACGTTGTTGCCAACATTAAACTCAATCGGTCATCGCCGATTATCGACATGAGACACACATTCGCTAACGTTTCTGACGAGATTGCCTCTCGTATAGATGGAAAGTGAGCACTCTAGTTAAACGGTCCACAGTCACCCAGATGGCCTCATGACTTTTAGCTGTACGTGATAGCTTAGTTATGAAACCTATGGCGATGTGTTCCCGTTTCCACATCGAATCCTCCTAAGGCTATTACAAAAAGAGTAACAGGGAACTTACGTCCCTCTATTTCTACCTTACCGTCCTTAACCATTCTTATTATCCTAACGAAAGTATCACGAGCTGTTTCTACCATAAACGTTTCAGGCACACGACAACACGTCATTTTAGCTAACTCACAGAATGCTACATCTACGAAACTTCTATTAGCACCTGAATCGAATAAAGCAGAAATACCTTTTAGTAGTAATGTACCTGTCACAGCATCGGCGCTCTGCTTGGCCTTGACTTCTCAGCATCTCTCTTTCCACTACCAACAGCTTCAACGGCATTACACTCTCTAGCAAAATGAACCGTCTTCCCACACTTATAACACGCGGGTCTAGCGTTACACGCCGGAGCATAGTGTCCCATTTTCCCACACTTATAGGATACATTTGATCCTAGTCTACACTCTCCACCGTGAGCTTTTCCACACTAAGACAGACGTCAGTACGTTTTCTCCACTTACACTCGCCACCGTGCATCTTACCACAAGTCTTGCACGATTTCCTCTCCCCTGTCTTCTGTTTCTTATCCTTAGGATTCCACATTTGCATACCGGGTCGTTTAGCAGGAGCAATCCACTTCTTCTCTTTCTTCTCCATGATTTTTGCCTGGCTCACAGTAGACTTTTCTTGCTGGAGATTCTTCATTACAGTAGCTACTGCTCGAGTAATGGCAGCTTGAATAGCAGGGTTGATCTGATTCTCTTCTTCACGTACGGTCATGCTTTCCTCTTCACTAGAGTCGGTAATAGGTTCTTCAGAGGGTATTCGGTTAACATGTTGCCTACTAAGGTGTCCCGTGCGCCCTCCTCGCTCAGCAGTCGTCTTAGCACCAGCCATTCGAATTCTAACGGAAAAACATAAATATCGTCACGTGAGGAACTATTTAGTACAAGGATCATAAGGCTGCAGGTAATAACAGTGGCCAGCTGAGATTAGCTGCTCACGTTACTCTCCGTGTCCCATACACTTCCTTTCGTGAGTCTACTTGTGCTCGGTTCTACTTAAAGCAGTTAGACAATCAAGCATATCAAATATAAGCGGGCAATCCTATCTCTAACAATTCATATAAATTTCTCACTTATCCCTACATTATACGTCAGGCATTTCACGTATTAAGCTTGCTTGAGTGACACATGGTATTCTCTGACTGGCATCTTCTTTATTTTCTTCTTTGCGTCCCATTCTCTGTTCGAGTCTAAGTATGTAGGATGCTTATTCTCTCGAACTTATGCTCTGATACCAACCTGTAAGGCCCCCGACCCGGGTGCCCTACTTTCTCGCTGGTTGGATTTACTCATTCATATAATTCGTAAAACCAGAGTTAATTAAAACATTTCCCAGAATTTAAAAGTCATTCATTCATACATATCATAAACATTTTGTCTTAAAATAACATAACATAAGTCTTAAACATAAAACATAAATGACACGGGTGTCTTCTCTTCATAGCGATGCCAATCTTCCTCTTATTGCCACGTGTCCTCATCAAGTAACCTGCCTCATTCTACTCACCTGCGTGCATACTAAAAGTCAGCTACGTTGATTCTAGTTAATTAACATACATTGCATCCACTTACTTATTAATACGCGTCCAAAGATACGTATTAATTAGTTACCTGTTCTTCTACATTCATACATACATACATACATACATACATACATACATACATACATGCATACATGCATGCATGCATGCATGCATACATACATACATACATACATACTTTATCTGACTTTCTTTAATTAATACTTATGCGTCCCTCCTATATTTTAATGAGCCTTTCATCTTATGAACTTCGCAGATATTATTAGGGTCCGCCACCCTTTATTCTTCGCAGATATTATTAGGGTCCGCAACCCTATGTTCTTCGCAGATGTTAGTAGGGTCCGCAACCCTATATTCTTCGCAGATATTAGTAGGGTCCGCAACCCTATATTCTTGGCAGATATTTCTGTCTCAATCTTGAGTGTTTGCAACTCAAGTTTGAGAGTTGCATTCTTATCAATGTGTCTGTTAATGGCAATTTGTTTATCTTCCAAAGTATGTTTTAACATTGAAATTGTCTTTTGATTTTATTGAATACTTGCCCACAAATTCTTTTCACATTTTTGCAATTTCATATAAGCCTCATTAACCCTATTAAGATCTAACAAAGCTTGATCATAATGTTTTTTCAACTCTTTAATTTCAAGAGTTTTGAAGTCACACTCATTACATGGTAATTCACACTTTTCACATACATTTGAGTTTAGAGTTACCTGATGTGCCATGAGTGCCTGTTCTGTTGGAGAACATTCTTCACTTGAAGTTTCAGAATCTTCATCTGTAACCAAACCTTCAACTAACTCCTCTTTTAGCTTAACTGATTCCTCCTTATCTTCTGATCTTTTGTCTTCTGAAATCACCTCATCTTCTTCATCTCCAAAGTCAATCTTTCCATGAGGTACTTCTTCACCATTAAACCAACCTGCAAAACTTTCGGATATATCAGGAGGAAATAATGAAATCAAATAGTCAGAAGGAACCTCATGAACTTTATCATATGTCCGTGGAAGTTCGTCATCTAAAGTCTTCTTATCATCCTCTTGATCAACTTTATCACTTTCCTTATTCTTATCCATACCCTTTTCCTTTTCAACACAATCTTTCACATTGTCCTCAACCACTTTAATCACAGTCTCAACATTATCAACACCTTTCTCATCCACCATTTCTGCTACATTTGCTTGAAACACCAAGTTCCAATCAAAACCCTCGTCTATCTGAGTTGTAGTAGCCTTTTGTTGTGAATTTGATATTCTGTAGGTTTCTTGCCTTTTGATGATTCTGCCTCAGTTCGATGATAAATTGCCTGTTTGTAGTAATCCCTACCAAAGGGATTTGTAGTATTATCATCCACATTTCTGCTTGTACGCTCTCTCTTGAAGTGTCCTAGTTAAAATTGATGTTTCAAAGTCAAAGGTTTCAAAAATAACTCAAACATCTTTTTACAACATGAAGCAAGCTATAGGTCAAAACTAGGTGGCTAAAACTGTTGTTAAACCGCCAGAGGTTGTTGAGAAAGTAAAAACTGAATCTGATTCACAAGTCACTAGTGAGGATTTGTTGTCTTGTGAGTCAAATATTGATGATATTAGATTGTTGTACAAAATCTTCAAACAACCCAAGACCAAGAAGGCTTGGGTTTCCTTGTTTCACTAAAACTGTTTACTGTATGTGCAGAGGCTTCCAAGATCTCATGATTCTCGTTGGATAATGGATAGTGGAGCCTCTAGGCACATGACGGGTACTCTTCATTTGCTCAAAGATGTCAAATCGATTCATGGAGGGTATGTTGGGTTTGCAGGAAACCAAGGAGGTCAAATTGTTGGGGAAGGTACATTGACGAATGGAAAAGACATTTTTGAAAAGGTCAACTACATTTCAGAGCTGGAGAATAATTTGCTGAGTATATCACAAATTTGTGATAAATCTTTCTCTACACATTTCAATGATCAAGAGTGTTTAATTTTGAAACCGGGTTTCAAAATACCTGAAGAATGGATTCTTATGCGTGCTTCTCGTGAGAATGATCTTTATGTCATGAATATGAGTACCGCATCAACATCTTTTGGGATCTGCTCAATGTTTTATTTCTAAGGCATCAAAACGAGAGTCAGTTTTATGGCATCGAAGAATGGGACATATAAGCGTGAGGAAGATGAATCATCTGATTCATAAAAACTTGGTTGAAGGAGTGAATGTGAGAAATTTTCAGTTGAATGAAGAATGTTTGGACTGTAAGAAGGGAAAACAGACCAAGAAATCACATCCGAAGAAACTCATTAACTCCATCATCTTACCTTTCGAACGTCTACATATGGATCTCTTTGGTCTGGTGAATGTCAAAAGTATCACAGGAGAACTTTATTGCCTGGTGGTTACTGATGATTATTTGAGATTTTTGTGGGGTGATGTTTTTGGAATCAAAGGATGAGACGTATGATTCCCTCATGATTTTATTCAAGAAATTGGAGACATTGTATAATATACCGATCCGTCGAATAAGAAGTGACAATGGGACAGAGTTCAAGAACAACAAAATGCTTGGGTACTGTAATGACCGAGGAATTCTTCATGAATTCAGTGCACCATACACTCGGCGACAAAATGGGGTAGCTGAACGAAAGAATCGAACTTTGATTGAAATAGCTCGTACTATGCTTTCAGATTCAAAATTAGCTGTTAATTTTTTGGCAGAAGCAGTAGCTGCAGCTTGTTATACACCTAACTGGATGCTTACAGTCAAGAAATTTGGCAAGACGTGTTTCGAGCTACTTAATCGTCGAAAACCTAATTTGAAGTGGCTTGAACCGTTTGGATCAACATGCACTGTTCTTGAGGCAAGTGGGAAGTTTGGTCCTAAAGCTATCGAAGGATTCTTTGTGGGATATGCTAGTCCACTGAGACGTGTATTCATTCCTAGCATCACAAATTGTTCAAGTCCAAAACGTTGATTGTCAAAGATATACTCATACTCTTCAACGACCAGGGAATTCTAGGTTTTTTGATTACGAAAGCCTGTGGGAGAGTTTCAAACTCCCTGAGGAAATTCTTTCTGGTGAAACTTTGACGATGTTATATAATCAACTATTATCAGAAGATTGTGTACCAACACCTGAAGTTCCTATGTCTGTTCTTCAAGATGTACCAGATCATGTTCAATCTGATGACATGCCAAAGACTACTCTTGTTTTTGATAATGATAGTGAATCTGATGAGGAGATCATGTCGAATCCATGGGTCTCACATCTCATGATCGTCAAAAGAATTCCAGTTGCTGCTCTTAGTTTCTTTGGATACAACAACAGATGCGGGACTACGGTTTGAATTTTCTTACTACTCCTATCTTTGTAGATAATAATGCAGCTATTTCCGTTACTAAGAATCTGGTAAACCACTCTAAAACTAAGCATATTGAGATACGGTATCACTTCATTCGTGATTGCTACGAAAAGAAGTTAATTACTGTAGACAAAATTCACACCGATGAACAAAAAGCAGATCTTTTCACCAAAACTTTTGATAAGTCAAGATTTCAATACTTATTAAAACTTAATGGTTTAAAAGTTTTGGGCGGTGTTGATAAGAGGGTTACCGAGATTACAGGTGTGTTGGATACCTTGTGATCCTGAACATCAGAGTCAATTTTTTTTTGTACATAATTTTTCATACAGTTTTTGATTTTAGGGGGAGAAAATTTCAGAAAAACCAAAAACATTGAAAAATATAAAAAGTCAAAAACAGTAAAAATTCAAAAATGACAAAAACATTATAAAAAATGTTGCTCATCAGAATATGAGTTTTTGAAGCAAAAAAGGAAGATGATAGTACATTGATCATCTGGTCCCAAATCCAGTAAAAAGTAGGCATAAAAGGCTGAGTGCTTAAATGTTGGTGCATTGGTCGGCATTTAAAACAAACAAGTAAGGGAAAGTAAGTGATATAAACCTGAATACAGCCGAATCTAGTGGATTAACATATTGAAGCTTAGTTAATATCTGCTCTAAGAAAATGGAAAGTTTAAAGATTGCTGTGTGTGCATACGTTCATTTTTGAAGAAAATTCAACTTGTTTTATATTTCATTTTGCAAAGAAATTCAGCTTAATTTTTTCCTTATTTTTATTCAAATCTTGGATCCTCTCCTGCGCGATAAGATTATCCGACCTGAGGGTTAAGATTTGGGTATTCTGCTTTATTTTCTTGGTGTTTCGTACAAGCCTTGGATCTCCTCCGCGTATACTATAAGCACAAACGTGTGAAAGTCATGTATCGAACTGGGGGTTAAGGCCTGTACAACTTCAACTTATTTTATCTTTTTATTTTGTTAAAATGGAACCTTATCTGCGTGTAGTAATACCGATCTTAAGGAAAAATTTTAACATTCTGAGTTGTTTTGTTTTGTTATTTTTGCATGAGTCACAGCTAATCAATTTTAAGTAAATGAAATAGTATGCATGTGAAAATTCACTGTATAAAGATATACAAATTATGTCTGATGGATGGGGTCCACATAAGATTCGTGCTTAATTGAACCAAATTAAAAATATCACAGAAATTCCTGAATCACTTGTTTAAAAGGTTTAGATGGATAACAATATCATTGACCAACTTAACACCAGTCATAATAAACGTTGGAAATAAAACTGTGATGGAAGGGCAATTTGGTCAATATGATTCCCTGCTCAAACTCACAAAAATATGTGATCTTTGTATTGATTTCAAGTTTGTACATATTTGTTGAATTTCATTTGCTATTTAAAAAAAACAAAAAGATTTTTTTTTTGTTTTAGTTTTCGACTCTTAATGGGCGGGTGAACTATATCTCTAGGTGTTTTTCATGGATCAACAAATCTTGTAAAGTTTCTTCCAATCAAAATTAACAAGATCAAAATGTGTATCTGTTTTACTCAAGGTCATTAATTTGGACTTGGTAAAATAGTGATTTTAAAATTGAGCTTACTTAAGTTATTCTTCTAATGTACAAGGACATTAAGTTGTACTTGTTACATTGCGATGGTGTGAACAAGTCATGAATTCAAATTAGTCATACTTATGCAACGTATAAGTATGAGACTTATACGCCGCATAAGTTATGCGCCGTATAAGTCTTACACTTATACGCTGCATATGTCAGAGTATATATAGATTTGGGATATACGTCGTATATGATCATCTGTCGTATATGTTCTTATATCTGTCGTATTGGTCTTATCTGTTTGCATAAATGACAAAATGTGTCATAGATACTGAGACAAGGGTGGCAGGCTGGTCACGAGGTACACTGTAGTACACAATGGAAAGATATTATTGCTATTTTTGGCTATAAATCTGTACATTCGGAAATCAATTAAACATAACCTAAAACATCAGAGCCAGGGCCGGATTGGTGGTGCCAGGTCCTGTGAGGATGCTGGACCCCTAAGGGGGTGGATTGTGATATCCCACATCAGTTGGGGAGGAGAACTAAGCCTTCTTTATAAGGAGGTGGATACCTTCCCCATCATAACGCGTTGTGGGCGCTTAATGGTAGTGGATGAGAGGACAAGTCCACAGTTAAGCGTGCTCAGGTGGAAGTAGTAGCAGGATAGGTGACCTCCTGGGAAATCTCCACTTGGGCAACCAGAAGCAAATCCGTGAGGCGATGGTGGTACGTCCCGGCCAAAGCGGACAATATTATGGTGCGGCGGTAGCTGGGCTGTTACAATTCCAGCAGCCACGAGTTTGTTTTTACTTATATTATCATATCTCAGAGTTTCAGGTTCTAATCATTAATCTTGTTCGACGCATAGTGGACGACTCGCTTAATATTTAGTTTGTTTATCTTAATTATTAATCACTTGCCTTTAATCTAAGGTGAGTTTTATCATTCCCCTATTTTACTCAATTTTCACAATGTTTTGGGGACATATGCGTATATCATACTATGTATATATATATATATATATATATCAAAAGTAGCAAACGTGTAATTATGTGCGATTAATCAAATATACTTGTTATGTGCTTACTTGTTTATGTGCATTCGTTTGACATATCCCCTTGTGGAGGGTTCTCATTGACGGGATTCGCTTGGCAACGGTCTTATTATTATTTGCTCATGGTTGATTTACCGGCGCCCGATTCACTTGGCAATTGTTTAATCGACAACTTATTTGCTCATGGTTTGATTTCATTACCGCACTTATTACCTTTTGCTTATTTCTCTTATTTATTATATTAACGTTATTTTATTGCAAAACTGGTGGTAAACTCACTCAACATGTGTTGTTGACAAACTCTGTTTTCTACGCATATGCAGGTTGCTTAAAGTTGAAGTATGGACACTTAGAAAGACCTTAGGGTTATAATGAAGACAAACATGGATTTAAACTTGTTATATTTATTTACTTGAATAGCTTTGTTGTATTTGGATATTGTGTGTATTCTTTGAATAAAATAATTAATTAGATATTGTCACTTATATTCATGATAGTATCTTCAAGCTGTGAGCAATCGGATCACGCCTCTAGCATTTCCGCGTTAGGTTGGGGTGTGACATACATCACACTCAATCATTTTCTCTTTAGCCGAGGGTGTTACAGTGTTACAGTTAACTTAGAAAGAAACCGACTTCAGGTGAGTTCTAGTCCCCCTTTTCTTTTAAACGTTTTTGGGGTTGTATGCATACTTGTAAGTGAAAGAATTGGCATACGTAATTTTGATTAAGGATGTATATCTTGTAAGAATGTGTCACATATTAATTTATTAATATAGATATATTGGAATGTTAGTTGACAGAACAAAACGAGTTAAGGAGCCTAATAATACTTGTGAAGAATGTGTACGTGAATGTAAATGTTTATGAATGCTATGTATAGAAGAGTGGGTACACGTTTATTTGTAGAGCCTTCGGGCCTCATGTATGAACAATAGGTTAGGACGACAAATCCCTCTAACCTTGTATGGTTCGGTTATGGGCAAGAAAAGATGGCTCGGTTATGAGTAAGAAAAGATGGCTCGGTTATGAGCAAGAATAGCTGGCTCGGTTATGAGCAAGAATAGAAGGCTCGGTTAGGAGTAAGAATAGATGTCTCGGTTATGAGCAAGCATAGATGGCTCGGTTATGAACAAGAATAGGAGGCTCGGTTATGAGCAAGCTCGCATGAATATAGTTATGGAATGATTAATAGACAGACATAGAGAAAGTAAATACTGAATGAGAAAGGTTATGCTATGTATAAATGTTCAAAAGACATGATTTATTTATAAATCGTATGTTATGAAAAGAAAGAAACGTTAGAACTCACTCACAGTATAGCTGACTTCTAGTATGCATGCAGGTATTCCTGACATCGTGGCAAGCTTGGGGTGCGCGCGAGGCTATCCATATTGAAGATCTAGCTAGAGATAGAAGTTTTTATGTAAAAAGTTCTAATTTTCGCTGCAAATTGTATATGCTTCCGTTGTAATAAACTGAGTTTTATGAGTAAATCCAACGTCCAATATAGGGCCCCAGTTGCAGCCTTACAGGTTTGATATACTTGGAGTTGGTTGGTTTGGTTTGGATAGGCTTGAATTTGATAAAAGAGTTTTGGCATGAGTTGCAGAGATAGCTTGGGTCCCCACAATGATAGCACGTTCGCATAGTTGGGGTTGTGGGTGCATAAGGAAGGGCATACGATAGGTGATATGGTTGAATAACAGGTTGTGGGGGGAGGGTGGGGGGATGAGTTGTGCTGAGCTTGTATAGGTTCCCAAAAAGAGTTGATGAAGTGGCCGAAGAGACCATAGTTGAAGCATTTTCGGCATTGTGCGATAGTAGGGTGGTGATACTTGAATGTGTCACACAAAGGATAGGTTCCGCTGCATGGCTTTTTGTTGAGTTGACTTTGGGTATCATGGATTGGTGTTGGGTCCGAGTTGGTTAGGAATAGTTTCGGTGTTTGTGTTTGTTGTTGTGGTTGGTGTTAATGTGAGTTTTATTTTTGTTCTTGAATCACCACGTAGTTAGTTTCCGTCTAATTACGTGTATTCTTGATATCATATTGAAAGATCCATCTGCGAGACTTACAAACTCACGATCATTTAGTTGTAAGACATGCATCTTTCACTGTATATTTTTAGTCAGTAGAAAGTTAAATCTAAGTAAGAATGAAAAAAAAAAGAAGGTATTATTTGATTAAATAATGATAGAAATAAATTGAATGCATGTGCTTTTTAAAATGTGAACAAAATTAAGAAGAAATACTAATTATAAAAAATAAATGATGATTATAAGGTATATTTAAATGATAAATGATATGCTCATACATGTGAGGAAAAAAATGTAATTGATTTTTGTAAAAAAGTAAGTAGTGTTATGATTAAAGTAACTCAAGAAGAAAACATAGACAACACTTTAATATATAATCATTTAAAAGAAAACTTTTTATGAGGTTAGACATTCACCTAAACTATAAACGTAACACGGTAAAAATATTCCTATACTTCTATCATCGTTAGAGATGTAAACAAACCAAAAGAACACAAACAAGGACATGCTTGTGTTTGTTAATTTAACCTTAAACGAACACGAACATTTAATCGAACACATTTGTGTTTATGTTCGTTTATTTAAAAAAGAACATATGTTCGTGTTCGTCTATATTCGTTTGTTTAAAATCTAAACTAAAAGTTCACGAACATAACTAAAGAACATAACTAAACAAAGATAAACAAACATAAATGAACAAATATAAATGAACACATACAAACATAAATAAACACACTTAAATAAACACATACAATAAATATAAAACCATTATGTAGATGACTCTTACATATAATATTTAGTTATTTTCTATTCACAAGTAAACTAACATAAATGAACATAAATAAACGAATATTCACAAACATAAATGAATGAACAAAACATATGTTCATATTCATTCGTTTATTAAATAAATAAACATAAACAAACTTCCCTTTAAACGTTTAAAAACAGTTCACCAAACATTCCAATCGTTTACATGTCTAACCACCATTGTTACATCAATATCATGCATCAACAACAAAGATTTAAATTATAAACCTTTCTTCCAAAACAACATCAAAATATCGACAATCATCTCATAATCAAGCCCTTGATTGAATATAGCATTCCTCTCAAATTCAGAACACGTTTATTTAACCCAATTTTAGGTATCCATGTTACCTAAATTTGGAGATATCTTAACTTACACACTGAAATTATAAAATTATGGTTGTGTCGTTAGATGCTGTCACTATAGACCAGTGAATTTTGAGTACTAGGTCTTAGTTGAGGAGTACTCGAGGATGGTTCAACGAGTACTAGACCTAGAGTAAGAGTAATTGAGAAACTCGTTGAGTAATCGATGCCTTGACGCGCTGTTTACAACAACCATGACTAAAATACATACAACATATTTTCGTAAGAATTTAACAAAAGAAGACCTACTAATTTAATAATAATTTTCATTTCAAAAAAGAATTCAAATTGATACATTTCGGACAAAAGAGTCTGTGGCACTAAATTCCAAAACAAGGATGGTAAACAAATCGACGGTCAAAAACAAATTCTCCGTTTCTTTGACCACCAATGACACGCCTTTATCAATTTCCCATTTTACCCTCCTCCGTCTAACCCGTTTATTATATAAATCACCCCAACGCTTTCTAAGGGTTTAGGGTTTTCTCAATTCAATTTCAAACAATGGCTGCTGCTGACAGTGACAGGCAATCCGGCACCGTGAAGTGGTTCAACGACACCAAGGGTTTCGGCTTCATCACTCCGGACAACGGCGGCGAAGATCTCTTCGTTCATCAGTCGTCGATTCGGACCGATGGCTTTAGGAGTTTAGGTGATGGTGAGACCGTCGAGTTTGTGGTGGAGACTGGATCTGATGGCCGGACTAAGGCGGCTGATGTTACTGGTCCTGGTGAAGGTCCGGTGCAGGGGAGTACACGTGGCGGCGGAGGCGGCGGCGGCGGTGGTGATCGTTATGGAGGAGGCGGCGGTGGTTACGGTGGAGGCGGAGATCGCTACGGAGGAGGAGGCGGCGGTGGTTACGGCGGTCGTGGCGGACGTGGCGGCGGCGGCGGTTGTTACAAGTGTGGTGAGAATGGGCACATGGCTCGGGATTGCAGCCAGGGCGGTGGTTATGGTGGTGGACGTGGCGGCGGCGGTGGTTATGGTGGTTCACGCGGCGGCGGTGGCGGCGGCGGGTGTTACAATTGTGGTGAAGAAGGGCATTTCTCGCGTGAGTGTCCGAATGATGGCAACCGTTGATCGGTGTTTCAATCGACGGAGGAGGTAAATTGTGGATTTGGCTTCTCTTAGATCTATCTTTTTTTATGTTTATGAATCAAGTGGTTGCACCATTTTGTGAATGGTTTTATGATCTGATAGTTTTGTTTTGAGACTTGTTGGATGTTAATGGTTATGGTTATTAATTTTAGGCTTTCTTGATGGGTTGATTGTGTTGTTTTGATTGATATTACAAGTGCTTGTGGAAATCCATTTGCATTGAAATGCTTTTGGATTTGGGTTTTAGATTAATTTGAAGCATTTACAAGTAATTTGATTATTTTTTTTCAATCAATTTCTTTATTGCTTTTTACTACCATCTTTTGCTTGATGATAACAAGAGTAAACTTTTGACTAAATTTATTTATTTTTTAGTCTTCAAAACTATTGCAATTGGTATGCTATACTTTTTTTAAGAATTTAAAACTTTGTTAAGGATTGAAGTTGCCACAGTGTAATGTTTTATAAATTCAGTCTTTTCTTAGATGAATTTAAATTAGATGTTAGCTCTTTAGAACTTCGGATATTGTTTTATGACTTATTTTTTTAGTTGCGCTAGAGTGTGATTTACAAACCATTTTTTTATTACAATGTACAGTTATGCTTAAGTTTATTTTTGGGCAGTGATTTTAATCGTGCTATTCATTGGCCTTTTTTTAAAAGTCGAATGAGACACAAATAAAATGTTCTAAACCTGACCTGGTAGTTCCTACCTGGAACCGGATCTGACCCTACCTAACCTATGGGTACATACCGTGTTTTGGGTTTTCTCCCCATAACTGTATTTAGAACCGGAATTGACCCTGACCTTTTAGAAGCTTGTGGTTCCACTAGTACTCGGTCGTAACTTGACCAGACTTAAAACCCGATAAAAAATCTGACAAACCCGGCCTGATACCCGTCTATTTAACTGCTAGATGGTGGACATTAAACTCAGTAAAGTTTCTTCATTTTGGATTGGCCATTTGGGTTTGCCACATATTGGTTAAAGTATCTAATTAATGTTGAATCGATTAAGTTATAAACTGAAAGTGTATGATATGATTAAAACAGATCATCTTTGCAGTTTATATTCATTTGTATTTTAGGTTTCATATAATGTTAACAGCAGTACAAGTAACACAGCTTTAAAAAAAATTGTATCTGGTTTTCAATTATTTTGGTGTATGTTTTAAATTTTAAACTTAATATAATACCATTTGATTTTTAAAATTTTCTGAGTAGTTTTATAATACAATACGTCTTATAGCCTTTTTTTTTTAATAATTTAAACGTCCTAAATTACACACATTTTTTTTCACTCAGCCTAAAAAGTTTTATAGTACATGACCTCTCTTAGCAACAGCTAAAATGTAAAAATCCCTCAAAATTAATGAAATGAATATTTGCTCTACTTTTGCACCCAAAAGAACCCCGATGTTTTGAATCTTGATGCCTTCAATGGTATGAAAAGATGTTCTTGTTTTTGAAAATTTTTTGTTCTGAGCTTTTCAAATGCGCATAACTGCAACTCTTAGAATTCCACTAAAATTTTACTTTCTTTTCTTGCACCCTCTTGGTGAGATTGCAAAAATCTGTAGTATGTAGACCCTCAAAAGTGACCCGTTTCTTTGAATGGCTTATTACCCTCATAAGTGACCCGTTTGTTTCTTTGAATGGCCCGCACGTAGAGCATAAACCAGATTGGACTTGTACATTTCATCTAAGCAAAGCAACCCGGGTTTACATTCTTCAATTCCTCTAGCCACTTATAGATGTTTGCCTTAATAGGCAACCAATTATTCTGGTTGTAATAGAGGCCCTCCACGCCACCCGAACTTAGATTAAGTAACTTGGCTAATTACCTTCTTGACTTGATACACACACTTAAACTTCAAGGAGTATTAAGATGATGCATTAAAAAATCATTAAAATATTTTAAACGACGTGCATAACTTTTTGTAAATAACTAATATATTGACGACTGACGAGCGGCTAAAAGGCATGCCTTGAACTAAGCATGTACATGAAAAAACAATTTGTTTCACCCAAACTTGACTACTTAAATTAGGCGATCTTATATTTATTAGGTTGTTTTTAAAGCTTTACATTTCCGGTTCACTTAATTTTTGCAAAAGCTTGCACGTAAATGAGTAACAAATAAGGATGTTTATTGGGCTAATTTAGGGTCCGTTGAGTTACTGACTTGGGGTTTGTGTGTGATGGGACGAAATGTTAAATGATGTTAAAATATTGAATTCTTCTTTTTACACTAGTTTTTCCGAGTTTATTTAAACTCCAAAATCCCCCATAAGAGAACCCCAATATTCGGGTAAAACTGCCTCATTGACACAGGTATTGAGGCTTGAACCAATGACCTCTCTTAGAAGAAGCAATTATTATTAATATTGTTGTTGTTGTTGTCATTCCTATTATTATTTTGTTAATATTAAATCCCAAATTCGAATTCAACTTACTTTAAATTTTAAGAACATACCTCCTTCTAAACTAACCAATTGCATATTTTCCTAACATACAAGTTTTTAATGCATACTATACAATGCTCTTCAAACATGGTTTGAGGAAATATGCAATTGTTTTATTTAAGTTTAGAGAGGATATACGCAATTGTCCAAAATTTAAGGTTTTTGACTCCGGATATTTAACACATAAAGTTTATCATTAAAACGCATGACTCGGACATGTAATAAATCAACCGATACTCACAGGTGGTTCCCATTATAAAGTCGCATGTCAAAAGCATATGGTGTAGTAGAGGTGGACAACAAAACCGGTTCCTGGAACCGGTTCGGCGGAACCGAACCGGTTCCTACCCGTTTTTCGTAGGAACCGGTTCGGTTCCGTTTCAACCCGACGATCCGGGACCGGTTTGACATGTTTGGAGGTGGACCGGGTAGGAACCGGAACCGAACCGGAACCGGTTCTGAAACCGGTTCGACCGGAACCGGTTCGGAACCGGTTATAGCCGTTGGGAAACGGTTTTATGGCCGTTTTTTGACCGTTGGGGTCAAAAATGGCCGTTTTTTGGCTCCCCAAACACCCCACTACTAGTATAAATAGGTATTTAGTGTAATGGGTTCATCACAACACTCAAAACGCAAACCCGAACGCAAAAAAATACAAAAAAAACGCTATTACAACGTTCTGAGTTCTCTAATCTCTTGTTTTCTCTTCTTCTATATTCATATTTGTTGTTATGGCTGCCTCACAATCATCGGTTGGTCAAGGTTCCACCGCCGGACCAAGTTTCGTTCGTATTGTACCTCATAATCGTAATCAAGAGATTTGGTGCAATTGGGATTTGGTTGAATTGAGTGACCGATTGAAGGCTCGGTGCAAGTTTTGTGGGATTTATTTAAACCCACTTTCGAATTCAAATTTGAAGAAACACATCGAAAGACCGTATTGCAGGGCGTTGAAACAGAACGTCGAGTCGCAACAAACGCAAATGGATAGTGAAGGCGGAATATTTACATACCAAATTGATCGAGTTCAAGATCGTATGGCGAAGTTTGTGATTCAAGAAGCTTTGCCGTTTAGCCACTTCGACAACCCTCGCTTAACCGCCATGATTCGAGATACGCTTCAACCACAATACACTCACGTAAGTCGTCATACTCTTAAACGTTATTGTTTAAAATTGTGGAAGAAGGCCAAAGAGGTACTAATTGCATATTTTGAAAATATAAATACGGGAATAAACTTAACTACTGATGTTTGGTCGGCTCCACATGGTCTACCCGAATCTTATCTTTGTGTCACCGCTCATTGGGTAGACCCGTCATCGTGGGAAATGATGAAACGCACCATTGCTTTCGAACTCTTTGAGTATCCACATACGGGAGATAATTTGTTTGAAATTTTAGATTATGTTATAAAAACTTATAAACTAGAAAATAAAATATTTTCAATTGCATTTGATAACGCGTCGAATAATACATCGGCGGTTAATAAATTAAAATTAAAATATACGCCGATTTGCAATGGTGTATTTTTTCACTCAAGGTGTGTTGCACATATCATTAATTTAATCGTGCAAGACGGACTTGCTTCGGATGAGGTTACATCGGTTATAAACGATTTTAGAGTAATGCTACATCAAGTTTTTAAGAAAAGTAAAAAAAGACAAATGGATTATAGAAAATTTTGTAAAGATACGGGAAGAAAAGCTTTGGGAGCTAATTGGGATGTACCTCATCGATGGAATTCCACTTGCATAATGTTTCAAAGTGCTTTGAAACAAAGAGACACTTTACAAATGTTTCATTCTAGTCTTGCCGAGAATGATTTGGCAATCCCCTTTTCAAATGAGAAATGGGAAATTATCAATGACTTATCGACTTTTCTTGAAGTTTTTAAAACATCAACTACGAAACTATCGGGAACGTATTATCCGACAAGTCCCTTGGTTCTTTCGGAGTTATTTTTAATCGTTAACAATCTTAAAGAATTTGAAAATAAAAGTCCAATGTTTTCAAACATCATATTACCAATGAAGTTTAAATTAAAAAAATACTTTCTTGAATTGCCACCGATTTTTACTTGCGCCGCCGTTTTAAACCCAATGTTAAATGTTACGGGGGTTGAATGTGTGATAGACGAAATTTTTTCAGCCTTAGATATGCATGAAGTTGACCCAAACTTTTCAACAGAGGCACAAAATGATTTTAACTTGAATTTTAAATTTATGTATGACTTTTATATAAATAAATATGGGTCAAACATACACATGCCTACGCCGGGGGGGTCTTCATCAAGTTCAAGTGCTCCTAGAGTACGAGACCCCATGATTAGCCTTATGAACACCGTTCGCAACGTAACGGCTAAAAAACAAAGGGGTAACACCCCTTCAAGCGAACTAGGAAGGTATAGTGCATATGATTTCTCTACCGGTTTATCCGAAGAGGAATATGGCACTTTTGATGTTTTGGCTTGGTGGAAGGTAAAGGAAACCGAGTTTCCGATTCTTGCCACCATGGCCCGTGATTTACTAACCGCCCAAGCTTCTACGGTAGCTTCGGAATCTGCTTTTTCTCTTAGCGGCAGGGTAATATCGGTGAGAAGAACAAGACTGAATTCGGAGTCGGTGGAGATGTGCATTTGCTTGAAGGATCACTTGGACTCAATCGATCGGGTTCAACACGTAACCACTCTGGAAGACGAAACACCACTTGATGTTCGAGTGCACGACGAACAAGAAGGCGTTTCTACAAGTAATTCTGATGAATAAGTCGCCACTCAATAATTACGACGAACAAGAAGGCTTTTATAGAAATAATATGTCACAAAATATAAGTTTAATGTTTTGTTAGTTTGTTTTTGAATATTTTAAAACATGTAACCTTTTTTTTTGAACTTCTTAAAGTAAATAAAATGAATTTTATGTTAATTGTTTTTTTTATTTAACATGTTATACAAATACGAATCGTATAACACCGCTCTTGATTATAATTCAGCATTTGACTTGCGTAAGCCAAAAGACTATAATACATAGCAAACTCAACAAATGTAACACGATACAAAAGTAGCATGAGACTCTTCAGAAATCAGAAGAACACAAATCATCACCTACACAAGCAGCGGAAACGAAAAACGAAAAAAAAAAAAAATATTTTACACTGTAACCGGTTGGAACCGGTTACAGTGTAAGAACCGGTTTAGGAACCGGTCAGAACCGGTTCCACCGGTTCCGGGTCCGAGGGTTGGGGAACCGGTTCGGTTCCCTAACCGGTTCGACCATGGAACCGGTTTAAACAGTGATGTTGACTAATGGAACCGGTTCTGAACCGGTTCCGGTTCCTTTGACCAACCCGATTTGATCACCTATATGGTGTAGTATGTGATGTGCTACAAAATGTGTCAAAAGCAAAACCTCAACAAATATTACAACAAGGAATATGAAATAATATTTTCGCATAAATTAATTCCAAATATTTCCTATGCTACAATAAAAGTGATCACACTGATGCGATTAAACGTTCTTGGTGGGAATGATAGAAGCTTGGTTTCAACTTTCAAGGTTTGTGAAAGTGAGTGCTCCCTAGTAGTTGGAGGTGGTTGGCAGGAGATGCAATAGGAGCGGTGGCATTAAGCAGCGGTGGTGGTGGCGGTAGTTGTGGTGGACATTGGTAGCACTTGGTAAATAGTCCGAATGTGTCAATTTGGTGTATGAAATTTGTCATGCTTGCCCATCCTCCAAACCCGAATCCAACAATGAATACCCAAACGACTACAAAGACGTTGATCGTGTATGTGCCAACCCATCTTCCAAAATACTTTGGAGGTGGCTCCACCGCGTTCTGCATCACCAAATTGAATCAGGTCAAAAGGTTAAACGGGTTGAAAGTTGTGACTTGGTAATGAACGAGTCGTTTTGTGTCATTTTTATAAATTAACACCTTTTCTTGCCACTAACTACTATATAACATGATGGGGTATGAAGGATGGAATTGAATTGATACCTCTCGTGCAGCAGCCGAGCGGAAGGTGAACATGTGAGCAAGAGCGGGGATGATGTAGACTGTAAAACTAACAAGAAGAGATCCAACGGTCGAATTGATAGGCCCAAAGAAAGGAAAGATGATGGCAAGAAACCATATGGGGATGACCACAGGCAACCGAGCCGCAGCTCGTTTGCACATGCTCTTACACTCGTGCATCCCGATTGCTTTCTCCCACACAAAGTATAACGGAGTGCAAGCAAACCCGAATGTTATAAACTGCCAGCCAAATAACCAAACAACATCAACACTTTTAATAATGCATGCATTTATGAAGTAACGGCGATTATCAGACTAATAAACGTACTTGGTGAATAAGCATAAGGATTACGGCCATGTTTCTCCACGGAGATCGAGGCAGAAGGGCAAACGCGTTTGAGTGATTGAGTAACGAGTCGCCAAAAGCCCAATAAACCGCTGCAGCGGATGGAAGCGTAAGCATCAACACGTACGCGGTGGCCCAAAAGTAAATCGACTTAAACTTTTGTGGTTTCCACATAGCATGCATAATTTCCCTGTTAAGACACCATTAATCCCAATTAGTACTCGCTAATCTCCATTAGCAAATGAGCCCAAAGCCCAACTTCTTTTTTTTCCAAAACTTTGGGCTCATTTGTTTTGATCACATAAATTCATGGGTCCATTAATATGAAAGATAACTTTTAAATATAGAAAGCTGATGCCATAAAGTGAAAAAGGGTGTCCCTAAAAAGAAATACTTTATGCCACCCATGCCTGACAAAAGGGGTATTGTTGTAATTTAACATGTTTAAACTGTCATGCTCAGAAAAGAATTTCGCGTAGGTGTGGGCGGGCTAAGATAGAGACTAGTCAAAACATGGAATCTTATAGTCGTAGTGAAAATTCATTGGGTCAGATCATATCTTACAACAATTACAAGCATGCGTCATTTTCATAAAAGAAATACAGTAGAAAATATATATATATACTTTACTTTCGTGGAGAATTAGTTTATTTTTTTTAAAAGAAACACACGCCTCTATTTGATTCTACTCTTATATATATATATATATATCACTGTCTACTTAAGAATCGAACCCTTAATCTTGTAAGCTATATATGCACACAGTTTGTAACACTAGGCTAAGAGATATAAACCCTTTGATCATGGAAAAAAAATGTGTATAAGATAAGATTTCCTTTACATGAGAAATACATGAAATATGTTTGATATGGCAATTTTGGGTTCACGTGTTACAAAATATCTTTGAACTGATAAACCAAACTTTCATTTTAAGAAAAGTTGACACACAAACATAAAGTAAGTGAATACAAATAAAGGCCTACCGTTTCTCTCTTTTATATGAGGTAACGTGTTGGATAAATGTTGTTAACTCGTTGAATCAGATATGTAAGACGTATATATAAAATCTCAAAGCTATATACAAAGTGATTTTTTTCTCGTTTAAGACCGCTTGTAACCAAAGATTATAGGCATCAGGTAGTCGCTTTCAGCTAAGACATATCATGGCTACGGTTTCTGATTGAAAAGGGAGATTGGATTGTTCGGCCCCGACGACACTCATAGACGGAGACGTGGACCCACCCATGACCCAATCTCACTTTCGCACGATGTTATAAAATATAGTTTTAAAAAATGTTTAAAAAAATCTTTAAAATGACTGGTTTGTCCTCAATCTAACTTTTTTATCCCTAAAGATTCTTATAAATAATTGGATGCATGAAAAGGAAAAAGAAAAGTGAAAAGCAATCAAGCTCAAGTTGTTATCAACATGATGATAACACCCACATACAAAACACAAGTGATGGTAGATGACAGTCGTGCCCATTAAATAAATATAAAAATGCAGGTGTGTCTTTTGGAAATAAGGTAAAGAACAAGGGGGTTGTCTTACACTGTGACAGCATGTCCCCCGAACGTGTAGAGAATGTTTGTAGCACCCGTGAAATATAACACCATCTTTGCTGGACCTGTATGTTTCACCCCTTCCACCTACAAAATTAACAATTCACACCTTTTTAACTTAATAAACATAATAAAATTGAAACATCCGTATTATTGTAGTGAATATAGAGGCTAAAGTAACGTTTGAAAATAGTATTTTCAAGGAGTGGATCAAAGGATGATCGCGAAATATATGTCTAATCATCCTTACTGACATGCCATACAAATTATTATTGTTTTGATATTTGATTTGACGTTTTGACGAATTTTAACTAATGCATGATGTACAGGTTATTATAACAAAAGAAAATAAAAACCTGGCCGTGGACTAGTGATGCGATGGTTAGGTACCACGCGGTGTAAGTAGTCATCATCAATCCTAGAAACGACCAAATCCGGTAGTTGTGAAATGATGGGATAAATACTGTTGTTGCACAACATGCACCGAATATGTATGTCCATGTCCTCTTGTCTAGGTTGTCATTGATGTAATATATATTGCTGCGTAAACCCACAAATCATTAATTCATATAATGCATTGATTGATGATTGTATAAAACACAACATATAAACTACAAATGACATGTGCTTGTGGGCCTTTAGGACTACGTGCGAAGATAATGCGTCACGTCTTAATATGTACCAATCAGATTGAGTTCATTAATCATTATCGTTCTTATCTTATATCTAGTTTGATCTGACGTAGTAATCATAAATTGTATTGTACATACAATTCTAAAAAGCTTTTGCAACGGCTATTTATTTTTTAAAAGAAACTTGCTTTGACGTATAACTAACACACTTTATTAACTTATACATTATGTTTAATAAGCTGTACCTTGCACAAGCTATGAGTTGAATCACAGATCCAAAGAGAAGAAAGGTGCAATTGAATCCCAAACCAACATTTCTCCAATGCTTGCCAAGTAATCCATCAAGAACTTCAAACCACTACAAAAAGCCAACATTAATGGTCAAATATATCCAGTATAAAGTACAAGTTATAGAATATAAGGTACAAGCCATTATAACAAAAGGTAAGGTGCACAAGTGGTAGATGCATAGACATGCATTGAGGAGTTGTACCTGAATAACATGGTTTCTAAAATCAGCCTTTTCTCTTTCCTTTCTAGTTCTATATTCAACATACAGGACGCTAATGAGGTAAGCAGTCCAACTTCCCATTAAACCATAGAATATTTGAAACAAAATGCCCGAGAGCATTCCTAGTTGTGAAAATGAGTATGGCAGTGTAAGCAACACTTGCGCCACCTGTACGAATAAGATTGGCACAACACGTTACTAAACGTATAAATCCTAAAAACATATAATGACCTCACCAAAATACTCACTATATATCACCAAGCAACTCATCATACAATATTTCTATTTATAATTTAGAGATCTTGAAGCTTTTCCTAATCCTTCTAAATGGTCACATGTAGGGTTGTAAACAAACCGAACGGACACGAACAAGGCTTTGTTCATGTTCGTTCGTTAAGAAAATAATGTGTTCACGAACGGTTCATGAACACTTACCGAACGAGATTTTATGTTTGTGTTCGTTCATCAAGGAAATTAATGTGTTCACGAACGGTTCACAAACACAAATAAAATCGGCAGGGCTTAGAGATTGAGACCGATGCATTCATCAATGTGAATAGTGAAAGCTTGTAACGAATTGAATGAACATGAATAAGGGCATGTTCGTGTTCGTTCATTTAACTTTAAAAGAACACGGACACTTAATCAAATAAATATTTATGTTCATGTTCGTTTATTTAAAAATGAGCATTTGTGTTCGTTTATGTTCGTTTTTTTAAATCTAAACGAACAAATTGAACAAATATAAACGAACATATACGAACAAATGTAAATGAACACAAACAAACATAAACGAACTTAAACGAACACAAATTAACAAATATAAAGCCTTTAAGCAGATGACTTATCCAGATAATATTTAATTATTTTCTATTAATACATAAACCAACATAAATAAACAGGCATAAATGAACATAAATAAACGAACATAACGAACGTTCATGAACATAAATGAACGAACGAAATATATGTTCATGTTCGTTCGTTTAATTAAACGAACACAAATTTTTTGTTCATGTTCGTTCATTTATTAAATAAACGACGAACTTCCCGTCAAACGCTTCACGAACAGTTCACCAAACATTTGGTTCGTTTACAGGCCAAGTCACATGCTTTATGTGTTTATGAGTAACCTTTTTCACATAAGTTGATGTGTAACAAATAATGATTTACTGAAAATAGACCATTATCAGTTTATATTATTGTGTAAAAAATAAAGCCATCTATTAAAAGATATTTGTCAAGTTTGCTCTTTTTGATGACAGAATTGCCCTTACAAGTTACAAAAGGTTAAGTTTGGTGACACATTTATCTATTTTTAATACACTTTAGATGACAAACTTATTCTTAACCTACTAATTATTTTATTTCATAAGGTTCCTACAGTAGAGGGGCAGACCAACCCTTGTGGGTACTAAGGTCGGCTGTGAATTTTTTTTAATACTATTATAGTTTAAAAATTCTTGACCGACCCATGTGGCAATACTCAACTGATAAAATAATTTTTTTGGGCCCGTCATTCCTACAACTAGTATTTTGAAAGCTGATCATTCTTACAGCAAGTGTCCTTTGCACACTTTTTTAATTCATGGTTCGTGTTAGATGAAAAATCATATGATGTTTGAAAAACAACTGCTTTCTGCTTATCATGATTTGATACAATAATAAACTGTATAGTATACTATATATCTTTGAAATAAAACCTTTGGTAAATTTGCACAAGTAATAATAATACCTGATTTGAAGAGCAACTGAACCATGCGTCATATGCAGAACCACCATGCCAAAAGAAGTTGGAAATGGTGGATTTAACATTTTTAGGCTTCCCTTCAACCTCCATTTCCACATAGTTTCCTGCTAACACGGTCTCCACCACCTTCTCATGGCCTTCATCCATGGCTATACTCTCTCTCTCTACTTTCTCTCTCTATAACCTATTAGGGCTTAATGAAACATTGAAGAGACAGTGGGTGTTGTGTGTGTATTTATAGATCAAGAGAGACATAAAAGAGGACCTTTAACTATATGTCTAAATGCATGTTGGATGTTGGGAATACTTTATACCAAAATTTATTCTTTTATAAATGAGTCTGATTTCTACAATGTACTGTTTTAAGTTTAAATCAATATGATTAATGCTTTTATGTGTATATCATGTATAGAGTGTAGAGATGGATCCAAATGTTTGTATATTTATTTATTTTTATATGATTTTAATATGTTAAATTTCTCTCATAAAAGGACAAAACGCAAGAGGGAATTTGTGGAAACATGTAATATTATCAGTATACAGTAATGGTTATAATTATAAAGAAAATGGGAGAGAGAATACATGAGTCATCATGCAAAATGAATTTATATATAACATCCCTACTTTTATAATTTGTTTAATAAATATATTTATTAAATGATTTTCCAATATTTGAGAAGTAAAAGCTCAAAACTGATTGATTTCTGTACAAAACATTAGTAAGAAATTAGATAAAATTAATCTGTTTTTTAAAACATTTAGAAACTAGTGAAAATTGTTTGGGATGTTAAATGCTATGTTCTTGCTCTCAATAAATTGTAGTAGTTTATCAATTGTCATCAAATCACCATTACATTAGGTTGAACTAATAATTGAGTTTTTGTTTTGTGCAGTATCTAGACACAAATGTGGTACGTTACGTTGATGCTCATATGTTAGGTAACTATTGTATTTTTGTGGAGAAAGTTTCGTTGATATTTTCTTCAATATAATTAGTTATCATATTGGTAGCGTGTGAGTTTCTATGCCATGATAGTCTTAACACAAATTGTATTTTAAGGATTTTGTTTGGGTATATTGTGGAGACAATTACTTATATGACACAAAATTATCACGTTTTGGGTCGATTTATATAGTCCATTTATTAAAAAAGTAACTAAAACATGACACATTTACTTAACAAGTTAGTCTGGACACAAGCCATGTAATGAACTGATATAATAACCCGCTTATGTTTAGAAGGCTTTTTTATAACTTTTTTTTTTAAATATTTTTGAGTGAGTTACATAGGAATTGAAGTGCACACTTTAAAATTTTAAAATTTGGTGGCTTTGATTTTTAATTTTCTTTGTTTTACAGACGTGAAACTAAATTTTTTTTTCTTTGAATTATTGATTTCTATAACTTAATTGTTTCTCTTAAATACAAATTTCACTTACTCTTCATTCATTACTATCTATTTCCTGAATCTTTAAAGAGTTTATAGTCCAATGATATTAAGGTATTTGTTAGACCGTTGTTTGGTTGATATGTTAACCTGCTTATGTTTAAAGGGTTTTTTTTTAACTTTTTTTTAAAATATTTTTGAGTGAGTTATATAGGAAGTGCACACTAAAATTTTAAAATTTGGTGGCTTTGATTTTTAATTTTCTTTGTTTTACAGAAGTTAAACTAATTTCTTTTTGAATTATTCATTTTCTATAACTTAATTGTTTCCCTTAAACACAAATTTCACTTACTCTTCATTTATTATTGTCTGTTTCCTGGATCTTCGAAGAGCTTGTAGTGCAATGATATTAATATTAAGGTATTTATTAGACCGTTATTTAATCGCCCCACACCTTTTTGGACAAAAAAGGGTTGCCATTGAGAGAGGGTCGCATTAGGTTGGCGGACACTATGGCTTTGACCAATATTATATTTGGTAAAAAGCTTTTAAGAGCTTTTAGCTACAAGCTTTATAGAAAAAAAAACTCATATTTAATAAAAAGTCTTGTTTGATTGTAGTTGTTTGAAACTTTTAGGTTAGGATAAAAAACTTGAAGCTAAAAGAGATTACTAGCTTTTGAGAAAAAGCTTTTAGCTTTTATATTTGAATTTTACAAGTTTGGTACTTGAACTTTCAACAACTTTTGTTAATTTATATAATAGTTGCACATTAACCCTTATTCAAAACCAACTACCTCCACGATTTTTTAAGAGACCATAACTTTTTCGTACGTTAATATTTTTTTAAAAAAAATTACATCATAAAAACGAGCATTTTATTCTCTTTAATTTGAGTATGATACTGCTATACTTCTTAAACTTAAAAAATTAGCATATTTTGTGATTACCCGGCTAAGATTGGCAACAAGTCGAGTCAGGTGAGCTCGTGTAATGTGTAAGACCAAATTATGGTCGGAACGAGTTGCTACAAAAATGGTTAATCTAGTTCGGTTCATGTCGGTACGGTTTTGAGCCGAAAGGGGATAGGTCAGAACATGCTTCAAATTAGAACAGTGTCGGGTCGGAACGGGATTCAGATCAAAACAGGTTGATTTAAAAAAGGAAAATTGGTTTTAAATAATCCCAACTATGGCCTATTGGCAAATAACAGTCCCAACATAACACTTGGCCGGTGGCGGTCCTAACTAAAGATGCATTTATTTCTAACGGTCCACGACTAACGAAATGTTAACTCCGTTAACTTAATGGATGAAAAACAACAGCTTCTATTGGGAATTAGGCGCGCTAACAGATAACCAGCAAATTTATCATCATCAGTTTTGTCAAGTGATAGTATGCATATTGGAGTATTAGCTGCTGCAGCCCATGCAGCTGCAAACAACAGCCCTTTTACTGTGTTCTACAATCCAAGGTAAATTAAAATTACTTTATTTCAACTTATAAATTTACTTTACTGATCTTAGTACTCTTGAAGTTGACGTCACTAATTCCCCGTGTAATGTTTGCTTTGCAATTCCTACAATTTTAATGAAAGTTGTAAATTGTATTAACAATATATGATAATTGTGTTATTGATTGTATTTTGTTTAACTTTTAAATATTGAAATTTTTGTTAATTCTCTGTGTAATACACGGGTCTCAAACTAGTTTTTTTATAAAACACTCGTTACTCTCTCAAATCCTCTCCAACTCTTTCCAAATATAAACAAAACATGGATTTGTCACTTAACACTTTTTCCAATTCAGATTTAGAAAATAGCCGATTGTTTTGGCGATTTGAGTGGGAATCCAAGATTTACTTGAGCATGGCGAAAGCTTACAACTGCGTACAAAACGACCTCCACTCGAACAAGATTGTGTAGCTGCTCATAATCGCTTGGTTAATGAATAATTTGCCGAAAGTGCCTTGTATGATCTTAAAAAAATTTTAACGCCGCTTTCGCATGAGTCGCCCTCTAATCTTCCGCATTCTGGGATGCTTCGAACGCACGTTTACATTTTCCAACAAAGAGAAGATGCTACACGTAAAATAGGATTCAGATGTTTACAAAAGTGCAACCTACTATTCGTCAACTTACATATGGTACTTAACATGATTTGTGAGTCGAGTGTTCAAAGGTGTCTCAAAAAATGATATGGGATTATTCACATTTTTTATGTGAAGGTATGTCTATTATTTATTGTTATTAATATTATTTATTGTTAATTTATATTGTTATTGTCTGTTATTAATTTTTATTGCTATTAATAATTTATTGTTATTAATATATGTAGGTGTTATTGGTCTCTATGATGAGAGGTATTTGAGTGACTGATGTTTAGCGATATCTAACAAATATATGAGGTTCATGAATAAATATAGATTTCCTAGAATGGTTGGTAGCATCGATTACACACATTGGTATTGGGCCAACAATCCAACTACTTGTAGAGGTCAACATCATTCCACCGGGTGATCATGTAGGCGAAAGCTTATCATTTGAAGTGGTTGTGTTGTATTATGTTTGGATTTGACATGCTTTCTTCAGTGTGACCAACGCAAACAATGATATTAGTGTGGCAAAACAAGCGCCTATCTTGGACAACATCATTGACGAAAATACGCTGAGGTAGTTACTTTATGCCAACAATGTGGATTATGAGCATGAGTATTATCTTACCAATGTTATTTATCTAGATTGGGACTCGTTTGTGAGAGCATTTACATGTCCACACATGAAAAAAAATACCATATTTTAAGAAAAAGGAAGAATCCATACAGAAAGATATTGAATAGGCACTCAGGGTGTTGAAGAAAAGTTCGGGTATCATTGCACAACTGCCATGAATATTGTCAAAAACGAAACCAAGCAACATCATCTATTGTTGCTAGATTTTAAACATGCCCAACCATGGAAGTTTAAGAGCCGCACCTTCAGCCGACACATGTTTTTTTTCCACACGCGTGTTGGGATGGGGGGGGGGGGGGCACACACACACACACATATATATATACACACTAATTCTTATGCATTAAAATTGGATTTTGATTCCACTTAAAATTTATAGAGGTTCAAGTGAATATGAACTAATTCACTCCATGTCCTCTCATTGTTCCTTGATCAAGAGTTTTTTTCACTAGTTGTCTCCCTAAACAATAGGGATCACATATACAATTGTCGTACTCTTCAAAGCAATGATACCTTCTCCGATTGATCGAGACTAGTACACGAATTCAAATCTCAGCCTAAACAAGGTGAGACTTTGTGCCCTCGTGTAAAGTTTTCAATTTCTTGATTATCGTTAAAGCTTTTTGGTTTATATATATATAGAAAACTTAAAAACTCATAAAAAACTAACTTTAACTTTTAATTTTTTTTTTTGAAGTTTCTTTTTTTACTATTATTCTTATATGTTATTGGTTAAAAAAAACCCCCCTTTTTGGTAACCTCGTCGGTGTAGTGCACATGTGTGCATTGCATATATGCCAAAGTATTGTATTGCATACAATACAATACTATTGCACATATTTGATGCACACTATTGTTTATATGCAATATAAGACTAATACATACATCGAATACACATTAGTACGTATGTGTAATACAACATTAATGCACATATACACTACATCGACTTTTATTTTATTATTATTATTTTTCCATATAATATAACACTACTACACATATACAATAAACAAATATTGAATATATGCAATTAAACACTACACATATACATACAATAAACAAACACTATTTTCATTACATTACAGTGATTAAGTCTCCATACACTTACAAGTTTGTTACTACTGGTTTTGTAGGGTCTTGTATACAAGGGCTGCCTAATGGGCTATTACACGTTACTTATTAGACAAGTGTTAGCCAATAACTAATATGACCACAGTCACAGATACGGTCGAGTGACAGGTATCTTTCGGTAATTTGTAAGCATGCAGGCGTAAAAACATCTTAATGCTATTACTGTAAAAAAGTGTCATTCACAAAAGAATTTACTCATCAATATTTCTTGCTGATCAAATATTTTAAATGTTTTTCAGGTGACTTTTTAAAGACACATAAATGATGTATGCTGTTGATACACTACGTGGACGTCTCGGTCTTTATTATATTATTATTATATTACTTGATATTGTAAGGGGTATTTTGGTAAATAACCCCATTCGCTCTAATGTAAGGCTATTTGTTAACCTTGATTAATGTATGTGACCACGAATGAAGGGCAATTCGTTAAAGGATAATGTAACACGAATGGGGTTGTTCATTCGTTAGACTTAATGTAATGAATGACACATTCGTTAATGTTTAAGTTAACGAATGTGTCATCGTCTATATATACTTGTGAAATTATCAGTAATGTAATCAGAGATTTTATTATACTTTCCTACCTCGTTACTCTGCCAAAATTCTCTCTAAACACACAAAAACACACAATAACAGTATTCATCATACTAATCGTATCGATTACATGATGAACATCATGATGTCATCATCGATCTAGATCCTCAAGTGCTCTCTCAATTGGTATCAGAGCCACGAGATCGGATCTTCGTGATTGTTCATCGATATTGTATTGGTTCATCTATGTTTTAATTAATTTCAATCATGAATTGTGTAACACCCGTTAATTCTGGTTTCAAGAACTAAAGCTTGTAGAGTATGTATAACTCTCGGGACTTAACCGACGTTTCTCGGAAGCCTTTACGTCATCCTGGTACGTTAAAGAACCTAACTATTCCTTCCGTTTTGCCTTACACCTCAATCTGGAGGAACTAGAGTGTAATATCTTATGTTATAACACAACAAACCCTAGCCCCCCTTGTGCTGTTTGCGATCGGCAGAAACAACAAGGAAAAGACCCGCGATTTTTCTTTTTTGCAGCCAATTCTAAACCTTAGAACTTCAATTCAAGGTATGTACTAAGATTCCCCAAGTCTTTTTCACATTAATTGATCCTCATATTGCGCGTATTGATCGAAAAACGTCTTGTTGTAGGCTAACCGGGTGGCTGCCCAATTGAGCGTTTCCGGGGCTGTTTTGAGTGAGGTTTTCGCATCAAAATCCCACTAGGTATGACATGTACATCATATTATAATTTCATGGCCAATGGAGGTGTTTAGGTCGGTCAATCGATTTGAGTTCGAAAACTAGGGTTTATCGGGCGTAGAATTGCAAATTGTTGAGTTTGATGCGTTGATTGATCGGGTGACCGACCGAATCAGTTTGTACAGCCCTAGGGGGGGGGGGTTTAAGGGCTGTGGAAAAAATTATTTTTTTGATGCTCGGGGCTGTTGTGGTTAGTGCTTCGTCAATCGATTCGGTGGTGCGCAAATTTTCGTTTATTTGTTAAAGTAAGAGTTGTAAAAAGGAACTGTCAACCCTATCAACTCGGGTGACATAATCTTGATGAATGAAAAGATTTAAAATGGAATTTGGTCCATTTGGGGCTGATTCGTTTAACAAATGGTTTTAAGGTTTATTACACCCGCATTCGACCCGATTTGATTACCCTTGGGCCTTGGGCCAAGTTGTTGGGCCTTGGGCCAAGTGTTGGGCCTTGGGCCAGGTGTTGGGCTTTGTGCCAAATTGTTGGGCCTTGAGCCAAGTGTTGGGCCTTGGGCCAGGTGTTGGGCTTTGGGCCAAGTTGTTGGTCCTTGAGCCAAGTGTTGGGCCTTGGGCCAAGTTGTTGGGCCTTGGGCCAAGTGTTGTGCCTTGGGCCAAGTGTTGGGCTTTGGGCCAAGTTGTTGGGCCTTGAGCCAAGTGTTGGGCCTTGGGCCAAGTTGTTGGGCCTTGGTCCATAGTGTTGGGCTTGAACGGCCCATTAGGCAAGAGTGTTCTTATGGTCTAGTTTAGTAACATGTTGTGTATAATTTACAGGCCCTTGCTTGTGATTGTGCACTTAGGGATTTTCCTAGCTCGTTACAGGTGTTCGATTGATTTCAGGCGAGTTCTTGATGCCCCGTTTAACTCTTTTTAAGTTTTGGGCTAGCATGCACACCTAAGTGTTTTTCTTACTTGATGAAATGTTTTGAATGGTTTTACATAGGCTTGCTAGTATCGGTAGGCCTTGGAATGTTATAGAATGTGTATGTATATATATATTTAGAATGGCCAATATTTGGCGAATGTTGTAGTCGTCTCGACTATTGAATGTTGCGTATGCCTACTTTGTGTTTGCATGCGCCGAATGTTATGTGTTTGGGTTGTACGTTTTCTCGGCCCTGAATGTTATTATTGAATGTTATATATATATATATATTGATATATATAGGAATGAATGTATTGAGATGCTCATACGTAAGAATGACTATTTATTGAATGTGGTAACCTAACCGATGTACTTCCGTTTATCGTTTTAAAACAGTTGGAATGATTGCTAAAAATTTTTGCTACTTATTTAAAACTTGAACTCACTCAGCTTAAGCTGACTTTGTGTGCATGTTAGTGTGAGTTTCAGGTTAGGAAGAGGATGCCTTATCGCTGGATGTACACGGAGCTACCTGGACGGTGAAGGGCATACTGGAATGAAGAATTACTTATGAACCTTTTATTTCAAAAGACTTTTAAAAGTTATAAATAAATTTTGATTTTGGGAACTTATTCATCTATTTACGTTTTCCGCCAAATTATACTCTGTAATGCTATTTTAATGCAAAGAATTGTTTTTAAGTTCAATTATTTTTACGAGTGTTTTGGAATGAATATCAACTGTGGAGTTCCCGGGGTTCGGGGCCTTACAAATTGATAGAGTTCATCGATTAATTGGTTTCAACAGGGGATTATCGTAAGAGTAATTGAGCCTGTATAAATGTAATTGAACTGATTGTTAAGGTAAATTGAAAGGTTAATGGCGGATTGAGTTTGAATTGATTTCTAATTGAACTGATTGAGAGGTTCTAGTGTTGTGGATGTTTGCTGAGATAGTGAATTGAGAGGATATACGCAATTGTCCAAAATTTAAGGTTTTTGACTCCGGATATTTAACACATAAAGTTTATCATTAAAACGCATGACTCGGACATGTAATAAATCAACCGATACTCACAGGTGGTTCCCATTATAAAGTCGCATGTCAAAAGCATATGGTGTAGTAGAGGTGGACAACAAAACCGGTTCCTGGAACCGGTTCGGCGGAACCGAACCGGTTCCTACCCGTTTTTCGTAGGAACCGGTTCGGTTCCGTTTCAACCCGACGATCCGGGACCGGTTTGACATGTTTGGAGGTGGACCGGGTAGGAACCGGAACCGAACCGGAACCGGTTCTGAAACCGGTTCGACCGGAACCGGTTCGGAACCGGTTATAGCCGTTGGGAAACGGTTTTATGGCCGTTTTTTGACCGTTGGGGTCAAAAATGGCCGTTTTTTGGCTCCCCAAACACCCCACTACTAGTATAAATAGGTATTTAGTGTAATGGGTTCATCACAACACTCAAAACGCAAACCCGAACGCAAAAAAATACAAAAAAACGCTATTACAACGTTCTGAGTTCTCTAATCTCTTGTTTTCTCTTCTTCTATATTCATATTTGTTGTTATGGCTGCCTCACAATCATCGGTTGGTCAAGGTTCCACCGCCGGACCAAGTTTCGTTCGTATTGTACCTCATAATCGTAATCAAGAGATTTGGTGCAATTGGGATTTGGTTGAATTGAGTGACCGATTGAAGGCTCGGTGCAAGTTTTGTGGGATTTATTTAAACCCACTTTCGAATTCAAATTTGAAGAAACACATCGAAAGACCGTATTGCAGGGCGTTGAAACAGAACGTCGAGTCGCAACAAACGCAAATGGATAGTGAAGGCGGAATATTTACATACCAAATTGATCGAGTTCAAGATCGTATGGCGAAGTTTGTGATTCAAGAAGCTTTGCCGTTTAGCCACTTCGACAACCCTCGCTTAACCGCCATGATTCGAGATACGCTTCAACCACAATACACTCACGTAAGTCGTCATACTCTTAAACGTTATTGTTTAAAATTGTGGAAGAAGGCCAAAGAGGTACTAATTGCATATTTTGAAAATATAAATACGGGAATAAACTTAACTACTGATGTTTGGTCGGCTCCACATGGTCTACCCGAATCTTATCTTTGTGTCACCGCTCATTGGGTAGACCCGTCATCGTGGGAAATGATGAAACGCACCATTGCTTTCGAACTCTTTGAGTATCCACATACGGGAGATAATTTGTTTGAAATTTTAGATTATGTTATAAAAACTTATAAACTAGAAAATAAAATATTTTCAATTGCATTTGATAACGCGTCGAATAATACATCGGCGGTTAATAAATTAAAATTAAAATATACGCCGATTTGCAATGGTGTATTTTTTCACTCAAGGTGTGTTGCACATATCATTAATTTAATCGTGCAAGACGGACTTGCTTCGGATGAGGTTACATCGGTTATAAACGATTTTAGAGTAATGCTACATCAAGTTTTTAAGAAAAGTAAAAAAAGACAAATGGATTATAGAAAATTTTGTAAAGATACGGGAAGAAAAGCTTTGGGAGCTAATTGGGATGTACCTCATCGATGGAATTCCACTTGCATAATGTTTCAAAGTGCTTTGAAACAAAGAGACACTTTACAAATGTTTCATTCTAGTCTTGCCGAGAATGATTTGGCAATCCCCTTTTCAAATGAGAAATGGGAAATTATCAATGACTTATCGACTTTTCTTGAAGTTTTTAAAACATCAACTACGAAACTATCGGGAACGTATTATCCGACAAGTCCCTTGGTTCTTTCGGAGTTATTTTTAATCGTTAACAATCTTAAAGAATTTGAAAATAAAAGTCCAATGTTTTCAAACATCATATTACCAATGAAGTTTAAATTAAAAAAATACTTTCTTGAATTGCCACCGATTTTTACTTGCGCCGCCGTTTTAAACCCAATGTTAAATGTTACGGGGGTTGAATGTGTGATAGACGAAATTTTTTCAGCCTTAGATATGCATGAAGTTGACCCAAACTTTTCAACAGAGGCACAAAATGATTTTAACTTGAATTTTAAATTTATGTATGACTTTTATATAAATAAATATGGGTCAAACATACACATGCCTACGCCGGGGGGGTCTTCATCAAGTTCAAGTGCTCCTAGAGTACGAGACCCCATGATTAGCCTTATGAACACCGTTCGCAACGTAACGGCTAAAAAACAAAGGGGTAACACCCCTTCAAGCGAACTAGGAAGGTATAGTGCATATGATTTCTCTACCGGTTTATCCGAAGAGGAATATGGCACTTTTGATGTTTTGGCTTGGTGGAAGGTAAAGGAAACCGAGTTTCCGATTCTTGCCACCATGGCCCGTGATTTACTAACCGCCCAAGCTTCTACGGTAGCTTCGGAATCTGCTTTTTCTCTTAGCGGCAGGGTAATATCGGTGAGAAGAACAAGACTGAATTCGGAGTCGGTGGAGATGTGCATTTGCTTGAAGGATCACTTGGACTCAATCGATCGGGTTCAACACGTAACCACTCTGGAAGACGAAACACCACTTGATGTTCGAGTGCACGACGAACAAGAAGGCGTTTCTACAAGTAATTCTGATGAATAAGTCGCCACTCAATAATTACGACGAACAAGAAGGCTTTTATAGAAATAATATGTCACAAAATATAAGTTTAATGTTTTGTTAGTTTGTTTTTGAATATTTTAAAACATGTAACCTTTTTTTTTGAACTTCTTAAAGTAAATAAAATGAATTTTATGTTAATTGTTTTTTTTATTTAACATGTTATACAAATACGAATCGTATAACACCGCTCTTGATTATAATTCAGCATTTGACTTGCGTAAGCCAAAAGACTATAATACATAGCAAACTCAACAAATGTAACACGATACAAAAGTAGCATGAGACTCTTCAGAAATCAGAAGAACACAAATCATCACCTACACAAGCAGCGGAAACGAAAAACGAAAAAAAAAAAAAATATTTTACACTGTAACCGGTTGGAACCGGTTACAGTGTAAGAACCGGTTTAGGAACCGGTCAGAACCGGTTCCACCGGTTCCGGGTCCGAGGGTTGGGGAACCGGTTCGGTTCCCTAACCGGTTCGACCATGGAACCGGTTTAAACAGTGATGTTGACTAATGGAACCGGTTCTGAACCGGTTCCGGTTCCTTTGACCAACCCGATTTGATCACCTATATGGTGTAGTATGTGATGTGCTACAAAATGTGTCAAAAGCAAAACCTCAACAAATATTACAACAAGGAATATGAAATAATATTTTCGCATAAATTAATTCCAAATATTTCCTATGCTACAATAAAAAGTGATCACACTGATGCGATTAAACGTTCTTGGTGGGAATGATAGAAGCTTGGTTTCAACTTTCAAGGTTTGTGAAAGTGAGTGCTCCCTAGTAGTTGGAGGTGGTTGGCAGGAGATGCAATAGGAGCGGTGGCATTAAGCAGCGGTGGTGGTGGCGGTAGTTGTGGTGGACATTGGTAGCACTTGGTAAATAGTCCGAATGTGTCAATTTGGTGTATGAAATTTGTCATGCTTGCCCATCCTCCAAACCCGAATCCAACAATGAATACCCAAACGACTACAAAGACGTTGATCGTGTATGTGCCAACCCATCTTCCAAAATACTTTGGAGGTGGCTCCACCGCGTTCTGCATCACCAAATTGAATCAGGTCAAAAGGTTAAACGGGTTGAAAGTTGTGACTTGGTAATGAACGAGTCGTTTTGTGTCATTTTTATAAATTAACACCTTTTCTTGCCACTAACTACTATATAACATGATGGGGTATGAAGGATGGAATTGAATTGATACCTCTCGTGCAGCAGCCGAGCGGAAGGTGAACATGTGAGCAAGAGCGGGGATGATGTAGACTGTAAAACTAACAAGAAGAGATCCAACGGTCGAATTGATAGGCCCAAAGAAAGGAAAGATGATGGCAAGAAACCATATGGGGATGACCACAGGCAACCGAGCCGCAGCTCGTTTGCACATGCTCTTACACTCGTGCATCCCGATTGCTTTCTCCCACACAAAGTATAACGGAGTGCAAGCAAACCCGAATGTTATAAACTGCCAGCCAAATAACCAAACAACATCAACACTTTTAATAATGCATGCATTTATGAAGTAACGGCGATTATCAGACTAATAAACGTACTTGGTGAATAAGCATAAGGATTACGGCCATGTTTCTCCACGGAGATCGAGGCAGAAGGGCAAACGCGTTTGAGTGATTGAGTAACGAGTCGCCAAAAGCCCAATAAACCGCTGCAGCGGATGGAAGCGTAAGCATCAACACGTACGCGGTGGCCCAAAAGTAAATCGACTTAAACTTTTGTGGTTTCCACATAGCATGCATAATTTCCCTGTTAAGACACCATTAATCCCAATTAGTACTCGCTAATCTCCATTAGCAAATGAGCCCAAAGCCCAACTTCTTTTTTTTCCAAAACTTTGGGCTCATTTGTTTTGATCACATAAATTCATGGGTCCATTAATATGAAAGATAACTTTTAAATATAGAAAGCTGATGCCATAAAGTGAAAAAGGGTGTCCCTAAAAAGAAATACTTTATGCCACCCATGCCTGACAAAAGGGGTATTGTTGTAATTTAACATGTTTAAACTGTCATGCTCAGAAAAGAATTTCGCGTAGGTGTGGGCGGGCTAAGATAGAGACTAGTCAAAACATGGAATCTTATAGTCGTAGTGAAAATTCATTGGGTCAGATCATATCTTACAACAATTACAAGCATGCGTCATTTTCATAAAAGAAATACAGTAGAAAATATATATATATACTTTACTTTCGTGGAGAATTAGTTTATTTTTTTTAAAAGAAACACACGCCTCTATTTGATTCTACTCTTATATATATATATATATATCACTGTCTACTTAAGAATCGAACCCTTAATCTTGTAAGCTATATATGCACACAGTTTGTAACACTAGGCTAAGAGATATAAACCCTTTGATCATGGAAAAAAAATGTGTATAAGATAAGATTTCCTTTACATGAGAAATACATGAAATATGTTTGATATGGCAATTTTGGGTTCACGTGTTACAAAATATCTTTGAACTGATAAACCAAACTTTCATTTTAAGAAAAGTTGACACACAAACATAAAGTAAGTGAATACAAATAAAGGCCTACCGTTTCTCTCTTTTATATGAGGTAACGTGTTGGATAAATGTTGTTAACTCGTTGAATCAGATATGTAAGACGTATATATAAAATCTCAAAGCTATATACAAAGTGATTTTTTTCTCGTTTAAGACCGCTTGTAACCAAAGATTATAGGCATCAGGTAGTCGCTTTCAGCTAAGACATATCATGGCTACGGTTTCTGATTGAAAAGGGAGATTGGATTGTTCGGCCCCGACGACACTCATAGACGGAGACGTGGACCCACCCATGACCCAATCTCACTTTCGCACGATGTTATAAAATATAGTTTTAAAAAATGTTTAAAAAAATCTTTAAAATGACTGGTTTGTCCTCAATCTAACTTTTTTATCCCTAAAGATTCTTATAAATAATTGGATGCATGAAAAGGAAAAAGAAAAGTGAAAAGCAATCAAGCTCAAGTTGTTATCAACATGATGATAACACCCACATACAAAACACAAGTGATGGTAGATGACAGTCGTGCCCATTAAATAAATATAAAAATGCAGGTGTGTCTTTTGGAAATAAGGTAAAGAACAAGGGGGTTGTCTTACACTGTGACAGCATGTCCCCCGAACGTGTAGAGAATGTTTGTAGCACCCGTGAAATATAACACCATCTTTGCTGGACCTGTATGTTTCACCCCTTCCACCTACAAAATTAACAATTCACACCTTTTTAACTTAATAAACATAATAAAATTGAAACATCCGTATTATTGTAGTGAATATAGAGGCTAAAGTAACGTTTGAAAATAGTATTTTCAAGGAGTGGATCAAAGGATGATCGCGAAATATATGTCTAATCATCCTTACTGACATGCCATACAAATTATTATTGTTTTGATATTTGATTTGACGTTTTGACGAATTTTAACTAATGCATGATGTACAGGTTATTATAACAAAAGAAAATAAAAACCTGGCCGTGGACTAGTGATGCGATGGTTAGGTACCACGCGGTGTAAGTAGTCATCATCAATCCTAGAAACGACCAAATCCGGTAGTTGTGAAATGATGGGATAAATACTGTTGTTGCACAACATGCACCGAATATGTATGTCCATGTCCTCTTGTCTAGGTTGTCATTGATGTAATATATATTGCTGCGTAAACCCACAAATCATTAATTCATATAATGCATTGATTGATGATTGTATAAAACACAACATATAAACTACAAATGACATGTGCTTGTGGGCCTTTAGGACTACGTGCGAAGATAATGCGTCACGTCTTAATATGTACCAATCAGATTGAGTTCATTAATCATTATCGTTCTTATCTTATATCTAGTTTGATCTGACGTAGTAATCATAAATTGTATTGTACATACAATTCTAAAAAGCTTTTGCAACGGCTATTTATTTTTTAAAAGAAACTTGCTTTGACGTATAACTAACACACTTTATTAACTTATACATTATGTTTAATAAGCTGTACCTTGCACAAGCTATGAGTTGAATCACAGATCCAAAGAGAAGAAAGGTGCAATTGAATCCCAAACCAACATTTCTCCAATGCTTGCCAAGTAATCCATCAAGAACTTCAAACCACTACAAAAAGCCAACATTAATGGTCAAATATATCCAGTATAAAGTACAAGTTATAGAATATAAGGTACAAGCCATTATAACAAAAGGTAAGGTGCACAAGTGGTAGATGCATAGACATGCATTGAGGAGTTGTACCTGAATAACATGGTTTCTAAAATCAGCCTTTTCTCTTTCCTTTCTAGTTCTATATTCAACATACAGGACGCTAATGAGGTAAGCAGTCCAACTTCCCATTAAACCATAGAATATTTGAAACAAAATGCCCGAGAGCATTCCTAGTTGTGAAAATGAGTATGGCAGTGTAAGCAACACTTGCGCCACCTGTACGAATAAGATTGGCACAACACGTTACTAAACGTATAAATCCTAAAAACATATAATGACCTCACCAAAATACTCACTATATATCACCAAGCAACTCATCATACAATATTTCTATTTATAATTTAGAGATCTTGAAGCTTTTCCTAATCCTTCTAAATGGTCACATGTAGGGTTGTAAACAAACCGAACGGACACGAACAAGGCTTTGTTCATGTTCGTTCGTTAAGAAAATAATGTGTTCACGAACGGTTCATGAACACTTACCGAACGAGATTTTATGTTTGTGTTCGTTCATCAAGGAAATTAATGTGTTCACGAACGGTTCACAAACACAAATAAAATCGGCAGGGCTTAGAGATTGAGACCGATGCATTCATCAATGTGAATAGTGAAAGCTTGTAACGAATTGAATGAACATGAATAAGGGCATGTTCGTGTTCGTTCATTTAACTTTAAAAGAACACGGACACTTAATCAAATAAATATTTATGTTCATGTTCGTTTATTTAAAAATGAGCATTTGTGTTCGTTTATGTTCGTTTTTTTAAATCTAAACGAACAAATTGAACAAATATAAACGAACATATACGAACAAATGTAAATGAACACAAACAAACATAAACGAACTTAAACGAACACAAATTAACAAATATAAAGCCTTTAAGCAGATGACTTATCCAGATAATATTTAATTATTTTCTATTAATACATAAACCAACATAAATAAACAGGCATAAATGAACATAAATAAACGAACATAACGAACGTTCATGAACATAAATGAACGAACGAAATATATGTTCATGTTCGTTCGTTTAATTAAACGAACACAAATTTTTTGTTCATGTTCGTTCATTTATTAAATAAACGACGAACTTCCCGTCAAACGCTTCACGAACAGTTCACCAAACATTTGGTTCGTTTACAGGCCAAGTCACATGCTTTATGTGTTTATGAGTAACCTTTTTCACATAAGTTGATGTGTAACAAATAATGATTTACTGAAAATAGACCATTATCAGTTTATATTATTGTGTAAAAAATAAAGCCATCTATTAAAAGATATTTGTCAAGTTTGCTCTTTTTGATGACAGAATTGCCCTTACAAGTTACAAAAGGTTAAGTTTGGTGACACATTTATCTATTTTTAATACACTTTAGATGACAAACTTATTCTTAACCTACTAATTATTTTATTTCATAAGGTTCCTACAGTAGAGGGGCAGACCAACCCTTGTGGGTACTAAGGTCGGCTGTGAATTTTTTTTAATACTATTATAGTTTAAAAATTCTTGACCGACCCATGTGGCAATACTCAACTGATAAAATAATTTTTTTGGGCCCGTCATTCCTACAACTAGTATTTTGAAAGCTGATCATTCTTACAGCAAGTGTCCTTTGCACACTTTTTTAATTCATGGTTCGTGTTAGATGAAAAATCATATGATGTTTGAAAAACAACTGCTTTCTGCTTATCATGATTTGATACAATAATAAACTGTATAGTATACTATATATCTTTGAAATAAAACCTTTGGTAAATTTGCACAAGTAATAATAATACCTGATTTGAAGAGCAACTGAACCATGCGTCATATGCAGAACCACCATGCCAAAAGAAGTTGGAAATGGTGGATTTAACATTTTTAGGCTTCCCTTCAACCTCCATTTCCACATAGTTTCCTGCTAACACGGTCTCCACCACCTTCTCATGGCCTTCATCCATGGCTATACTCTCTCTCTCTACTTTCTCTCTCTATAACCTATTAGGGCTTAATGAAACATTGAAGAGACAGTGGGTGTTGTGTGTGTATTTATAGATCAAGAGAGACATAAAAGAGGACCTTTAACTATATGTCTAAATGCATGTTGGATGTTGGGAATACTTTATACCAAAATTTATTCTTTTATAAATGAGTCTGATTTCTACAATGTACTGTTTTAAGTTTAAATCAATATGATTAATGCTTTTATGTGTATATCATGTATAGAGTGTAGAGATGGATCCAAATGTTTGTATATTTATTTATTTTTATATGATTTTAATATGTTAAATTTCTCTCATAAAAGGACAAAACGCAAGAGGGAATTTGTGGAAACATGTAATATTATCAGTATACAGTAATGGTTATAATTATAAAGAAAATGGGAGAGAGAATACATGAGTCATCATGCAAAATGAATTTATATATAACATCCCTACTTTTATAATTTGTTTAATAAATATATTTATTAAATGATTTTCCAATATTTGAGAAGTAAAAGCTCAAAACTGATTGATTTCTGTACAAAACATTAGTAAGAAATTAGATAAAATTAATCTGTTTTTTAAAACATTTAGAAACTAGTGAACATTGTTTGGGATGTTAAATGCTATGTTCTTGCTCTCAATAAATTGTAGTAGTTTATCAATTGTCATCAAATCACCATTACATTAGGTTGAACTAATAATTGAGTTTTTGTTTTGTGCAGTATCTAGACACAAATGTGGTACGTTACGTTGATGCTCATATGTTAGGTAACTATTGTATTTTTGTGGAGAAAGTTTCGTTGATATTTTCTTCAATATAATTAGTTATCATATTGGTAGCGTGTGAGTTTCTATGCCATGATAGTCTTAACACAAATTGTATTTTAAGGATTTTGTTTGGGTATATTGTGGAGACAATTACTTATATGACACAAAATTATCACGTTTTGGGTCGATTTATATAGTCCATTTATTAAAAAAGTAACTAAAACATGACACATTTACTTAACAAGTTAGTCTGGACACAAGCCATGTAATGAACTGATATAATAACCCGCTTATGTTTAGAAGGCTTTTTTATAACTTTTTTTTTTAAATATTTTTGAGTGAGTTACATAGGAATTGAAGTGCACACTTTAAAATTTTAAAATTTGGTGGCTTTGATTTTTAATTTTCTTTGTTTTACAGACGTGAAACTAAATTTTTTTTTCTTTGAATTATTGATTTCTATAACTTAATTGTTTCTCTTAAATACAAATTTCACTTACTCTTCATTCATTACTATCTATTTCCTGAATCTTTAAAGAGTTTATAGTCCAATGATATTAAGGTATTTGTTAGACCGTTGTTTGGTTGATATGTTAACCTGCTTATGTTTAAAGGGTTTTTTTTTAACTTTTTTTTAAAATATTTTTGAGTGAGTTATATAGGAAGTGCACACTAAAATTTTAAAATTTGGTGGCTTTGATTTTTAATTTTCTTTGTTTTACAGAAGTTAAACTAATTTCTTTTTGAATTATTCATTTTCTATAACTTAATTGTTTCCCTTAAACACAAATTTCACTTACTCTTCATTTATTATTGTCTGTTTCCTGGATCTTCGAAGAGCTTGTAGTGCAATGATATTAATATTAAGGTATTTATTAGACCGTTATTTAATCGCCCCACACCTTTTTGGACAAAAAAGGGTTGCCATTGAGAGAGGGTCGCATTAGGTTGGCGGACACTATGGCTTTGACCAATATTATATTTGGTAAAAAGCTTTTAAGAGCTTTTAGCTACAAGCTTTATAGAAAAAAAAACTCATATTTAATAAAAAGTCTTGTTTGATTGTAGTTGTTTGAAACTTTTAGGTTAGGATAAAAAACTTGAAGCTAAAAGAGATTACTAGCTTTTGAGAAAAAGCTTTTAGCTTTTATATTTGAATTTTACAAGTTTGGTACTTGAACTTTCAACAACTTTTGTTAATTTATATAATAGTTGCACATTAACCCTTATTCAAAACCAACTACCTCCACGATTTTTTAAGAGACCATAACTTTTTCGTACGTTAATATTTTTTTAAAAAAAATTACATCATAAAAACGAGCATTTTATTCTCTTTAATTTGAGTATGATACTGCTATACTTCTTAAACTTAAAAAATTAGCATATTTTGTGATTACCGGCTAAGATTGGCAACAAGTCGAGTCAGGTGAGCTCGTGTAATGTGTAAGACCAAATTATGGTCGGAACGAGTTGCTACAAAAATGGTTAATCTAGTTCGGTTCGTGTCGGTACGGTTTTGAGCCGAAAGGGGATAGGTCAGAACATGCTTCAAATTAGAACAGTGTCGGGTCGGAACGGGATTCAGATCAAAACAGGTTGATTTAAAAAAGGAAAATTGGTTTTAAATAATCCCAACTATGGCCTATTGGCAAATAACAGTCCCAACATAACACTTGGCCGGTGGCGGTCCTAACTAAAGATGCATTTATTTCTAACGGTCCACGACTAACGAAATGTTAACTCCGTTAACTTAATGGATGAAAAACAACAGCTTCTATTGGGAATTAGGCGCGCTAACAGATAACCAGCAAATTTATCATCATCAGTTTTGTCAAGTGATAGTATGCATATTGGAGTATTAGCTGCTGCAGCCCATGCAGCTGCAAACAACAGCCCTTTTACTGTGTTCTACAATCCAAGGTAAATTAAAATTACTTTATTTCAACTTATAAATTTACTTTACTGATCTTAGTACTCTTGAAGTTGACGTCACTAATTCCCCGTGTAATGTTTGCTTTGCAATTCCTACAATTTTAATGAAAGTTGTAAATTGTATTAACAATATATGATAATTGTGTTATTGATTGTATTTTGTTTAACTTTTAAATATTGAAATTTTTGTTAATTCTCTGTGTAATACACGGGTCTCAAACTAGTTTTTTTATAAAACACTCGTTACTCTCTCAAATCCTCTCCAACTCTTTCCAAATATAAACAAAACATGGATTTGTCACTTAACACTTTTTCCAATTCAGATTTAGAAAATAGCCGATTGTTTTGGCGATTTGAGTGGGAATCCAAGATTTACTTGAGCATGGCGAAAGCTTACAACTGCGTACAAAACGACCTCCACTCGAACAAGATTGTGTAGCTGCTCATAATCGCTTGGTTAATGAATAATTTGCCGAAAGTGCCTTGTATGATCTTAAAAAAATTTTAACGCCGCTTTCGCATGAGTCGCCCTCTAATCTTCCGCATTCTGGGATGCTTCGAACGCACGTTTACATTTTCCAACAAAGAGAAGATGCTACACGTAAAATAGGATTCAGATGTTTACAAAAGTGCAACCTACTATTCGTCAACTTACATATGGTACTTAACATGATTTGTGAGTCGAGTGTTCAAAGGTGTCTCAAAAAATGATATGGGATTATTCACATTTTTTATGTGAAGGTATGTCTATTATTTATTGTTATTAATATTATTTATTGTTAATTTATATTGTTATTGTCTGTTATTAATTTTTATTGCTATTAATAATTTATTGTTATTAATATATGTAGGTGTTATTGGTCTCTATGATGAGAGGTATTTGAGTGACTGATGTTTAGCGATATCTAACAAATATATGAGGTTCATGAATAAATATAGATTTCCTAGAATGGTTGGTAGCATCGATTACACACATTGGTATTGGGCCAACAATCCAACTACTTGTAGAGGTCAACATCATTCCACCGGGTGATCATGTAGGCGAAAGCTTATCATTTGAAGTGGTTGTGTTGTATTATGTTTGGATTTGACATGCTTTCTTCAGTGTGACCAACGCAAACAATGATATTAGTGTGGCAAAACAAGCGCCTATCTTGGACAACATCATTGACGAAAATACGCTGAGGTAGTTACTTTATGCCAACAATGTGGATTATGAGCATGAGTATTATCTTACCAATGTTATTTATCTAGATTGGGACTCGTTTGTGAGAGCATTTACATGTCCACACATGAAAAAAAATACCATATTTTAAGAAAAAGGAAGAATCCATACAGAAAGATATTGAATAGGCACTCAGGGTGTTGAAGAAAAGTTCGGGTATCATTGCACAACTGCCATGAATATTGTCAAAAACGAAACCAAGCAACATCATCTATTGTTGCTAGATTTTAAACATGCCCAACCATGGAAGTTTAAGAGCCGCACCTTCAGCCGACACATGTTTTTTTTCCACACGCGTGTTGGGATGGGGGGGGGGGGGGGGCACACACACACACACATATATATATACACACTAATTCTTATGCATTAAAATTGGATTTTGATTCCACTTAAAATTTATAGAGGTTCAAGTGAATATGAACTAATTCACTCCATGTCCTCTCATTGTTCCTTGATCAAGAGTTTTTTTCACTAGTTGTCTCCCTAAACAATAGGGATCACATATACAATTGTCGTACTCTTCAAAGCAATGATACCTTCTCCGATTGATCGAGACTAGTACACGAATTCAAATCTCAGCCTAAACAAGGTGAGACTTTGTGCCCTCGTGTAAAGTTTTCAATTTCTTGATTATCGTTAAAGCTTTTTGGTTTATATATATATAGAAAACTTAAAAACTCATAAAAAACTAACTTTAACTTTTAATTTTTTTTTTTGAAGTTTCTTTTTTTACTATTATTCTTATATGTTATTGGTTAAAAAAAACCCCCCTTTTTGGTAACCTCGTCGGTGTAGTGCACATGTGTGCATTGCATATATGCCAAAGTATTGTATTGCATACAATACAATACTATTGCACATATTTGATGCACACTATTGTTTATATGCAATATAAGACTAATACATACATCGAATACACATTAGTACGTATGTGTAATACAACATTAATGCACATATACACTACATCGACTTTTATTTTATTATTATTATTTTTCCATATAATATAACACTACTACACATATACAATAAACAAATATTGAATATATGCAATTAAACACTACACATATACATACAATAAACAAACACTATTTTCATTACATTACAGTGATTAAGTCTCCATACACTTACAAGTTTGTTACTACTGGTTTTGTAGGGTCTTGTATACAAGGGCTGCCTAATGGGCTATTACACGTTACTTATTAGACAAGTGTTAGCCAATAACTAATATGACCACAGTCACAGATACGGTCGAGTGACAGGTATCTTTCGGTAATTTGTAAGCATGCAGGCGTAAAAACATCTTAATGCTATTACTGTAAAAAAGTGTCATTCACAAAAGAATTTACTCATCAATATTTCTTGCTGATCAAATATTTTAAATGTTTTTCAGGTGACTTTTTAAAGACACATAAATGATGTATGCTGTTGATACACTACGTGGACGTCTCGGTCTTTATTATATTATTATTATATTACTTGATATTGTAAGGGGTATTTTGGTAAATAACCCCATTCGCTCTAATGTAAGGCTATTTGTTAACCTTGATTAATGTATGTGACCACGAATGAAGGGCAATTCGTTAAAGGATAATGTAACACGAATGGGGTTGTTCATTCGTTAGACTTAATGTAATGAATGACACATTCGTTAATGTTTAAGTTAACGAATGTGTCATCGTCTATATATACTTGTGAAATTATCAGTAATGTAATCAGAGATTTTATTATACTTTCCTACCTCGTTACTCTGCCAAAATTCTCTCTAAACACACAAAAACACACAATAACAGTATTCATCATACTAATCGTATCGATTACATGATGAACATCATGATGTCATCATCGATCTAGATCCTCAAGTGCTCTCTCAATTGGTATCAGAGCCACGAGATCGGATCTTCGTGATTGTTCATCGATATTGTATTGGTTCATCTATGTTTTAATTAATTTCAATCATGAATTGTGTAACACCCGTTAATTCTGGTTTCAAGAACTAAAGCTTGTAGAGTATGTATAACTCTCGGGACTTAACCGACGTTTCTCGGAAGCCTTTACGTCATCCTGGTACGTTAAAGAACCTAACTATTCCTTCCGTTTTGCCTTACACCTCAATCTGGAGGAACTAGAGTGTAATATCTTATGTTATAACACAACAAACCCTAGCCCCCCTTGTGCTGTTTGCGATCGGGCAGAAACAACAAGGAAAAGACCCGCGATTTTTCTTTTTTGCAGCCAATTCTAAACCTTAGAACTTCAATTCAAGGTATGTACTAAGATTCCCCAAGTCTTTTTCACATTAATTGATCCTCATATTGCGCGTATTGATCGAAAAACGTCTTGTTGTAGGCTAACCGGGTGGCTGCCCAATTGAGCGTTTCCGGGGCTGTTTTGAGTGAGGTTTTCGCATCAAAATCCCACTAGGTATGACATGTACATCATATTATAATTTCATGGCCAATGGAGGTGTTTAGGTCGGTCAATCGATTTGAGTTCGAAAACTAGGGTTTATCGGGCGTAGAATTGCAAATTGTTGAGTTTGATGCGTTGATTGATCGGGTGACCGACCGAATCAGTTTGTACAGCCCTAGGGGGGGGGGGGGGTTTAAGGGCTGTGGAAAAAATTATTTTTTTGATGCTCGGGGCTGTTGTGGTTAGTGCTTCGTCAATCGATTCGGTGGTGCGCAAATTTTCGTTTATTTGTTAAAGTAAGAGTTGTAAAAAGGAACTGTCAACCCTATCAACTCGGGTGACATAATCTTGATGAATGAAAAGATTTAAAATGGAATTTGGTCCATTTGGGGCTGATTCGTTTAACAAATGGTTTTAAGGTTTATTACACCCGCATTCGACCCGATTTGATTACCCTTGGGCCTTGGGCCAAGTTGTTGGGCCTTGGGCCAAGTGTTGGGCCTTGGGCCAGGTGTTGGGCTTTGTGCCAAATTGTTGGGCCTTGAGCCAAGTGTTGGGCCTTGGGCCAGGTGTTGGGCTTTGGGCCAAGTTGTTGGTCCTTGAGCCAAGTGTTGGGCCTTGGGCCAAGTTGTTGGGCCTTGGGCCAAGTGTTGTGCCTTGGGCCAAGTGTTGGGCTTTGGGCCAAGTTGTTGGGCCTTGAGCCAAGTGTTGGGCCTTGGGCCAAGTTGTTGGGCCTTGGTCCATAGTGTTGGGCTTGAACGGCCCATTAGGCAAGAGTGTTCTTATGGTCTAGTTTAGTAACATGTTGTGTATAATTTACAGGCCCTTGCTTGTGATTGTGCACTTAGGGATTTTCCTAGCTCGTTACAGGTGTTCGATTGATTTCAGGCGAGTTCTTGATGCCCCGTTTAACTCTTTTTAAGTTTTGGGCTAGCATGCACACCTAAGTGTTTTTCTTACTTGATGAAATGTTTTGAATGGTTTTACATAGGCTTGCTAGTATCGGTAGGCCTTGGAATGTTATAGAATGTGTATGTATATATATATTTAGAATGGCCAATATTTGGCGAATGTTGTAGTCGTCTCGACTATTGAATGTTGCGTATGCCTACTTTGTGTTTGCATGCGCCGAATGTTATGTGTTTGGGTTGTACGTTTTCTCGGCCCTGAATGTTATTATTGAATGTTATATATATATATATATTGATATATATAGGAATGAATGTATTGAGATGCTCATACGTAAGAATGACTATTTATTGAATGTGGTAACCTAACCGATGTACTTCCGTTTATCGTTTTAAAACAGTTGGAATGATTGCTAAAAATTTTTGCTACTTATTTAAAACTTGAACTCACTCAGCTTAAGCTGACTTTGTGTGCATGTTAGTGTGAGTTTCAGGTTAGGAAGAGGATGCCTTATCGCTGGATGTACACGGAGCTACCTGGACGGTGAAGGGCATACTGGAATGAAGAATTACTTATGAACCTTTTATTTCAAAAGACTTTTAAAAGTTATAAATAAATTTTGATTTTGGGAACTTATTCATCTATTTACGTTTTCCGCCAAATTATACTCTGTAATGCTATTTTAATGCAAAGAATTGTTTTTAAGTTCAATTATTTTTACGAGTGTTTTGGAATGAATATCAACTGTGGAGTTCCCGGGGTTCGGGGCCTTACAAATTGATAGAGTTCATCGATTAATTGGTTTCAACAGGGGATTATCGTAAGAGTAATTGAGCCTGTATAAATGTAATTGAACTGATTGTTAAGGTAAATTGAAAGGTTAATGGCGGATTGAGTTTGAATTGATTTCTAATTGAACTGATTGAGAGGTTCTAGTGTTGTGGATGTTTGCTGAGATAGTGAATTGAGTCTGAAATTGGACGTTTGTGATTACGAACTGGTTTAGTGAGGTTCGGATTTGATTTCCGAGTAGTTTGATATAGGTTTTGGTTAATTTGGACTAATTTAGACCATTCTGGACATAGGATTGAGATTCAAAATGGTTTGAATATTTGAAGACTGATTCATTATCAGTTGAAGACTGATTCTTTAGTCTGATATCTGATTCATTATTCTGATTCGTTAAGGTTTTGAAGGGTGATTCGTTACGATTAAAGACAGATTCGTTAAACACTGTAACTGTTCAGTCCTTAAAGCTATTTGTTAATCTTCATTCGTTCAAACAGTGTTTATCATTCACTTAGTCCTCATTCATTAACCAAACTCATTCGTTGCCCAATCACATTCGTTACCGTCACTCGTTAACCTTACACTTTCGTTAGACTTAATCATTCACATTCGCTACACATTTGTATACTCTCATTCTTTAGAACTGTACACAGTCGTGAACAGTGAGTATAAGTTTTAACATTTGACAAGTTTAGTCCCTTGACCATTAAATCTTGTGAATTCATGGCCTCTCAAAATCAAGCATCGTATTATGCTTTAGCCTCGCAAAACGCCTTGATGCAGCAAATGTTATCCATGGACAATGAGATTGGGACGCACAATAAATTTCCTAAACTACTGAAATTGTCTGAGTTCTCACGTTGGGAACCTAGGTTTCGTGCTCATCTTTGATCTGTGCATCCGATTAGTGTGAGATATTTAGATGTTTTGTATAAAGAACCACTGGTGGGAAGTGATTCTTAGGCTAGACTGAAAAAGCTCATCATTGTTATGAAGCTCATAAGATCAAAGAAGCTGAGAGTGAGACCAAAGTCTACTCGACTCTCACTATGGCGTTGCCAGAGCACATTTTTCATCAATACAACAATATCAAGACTTGTGCCTTATTATTTGCTTCTTTGAAAACCCGAAGTCTAGGGAACACACTCGAGAGCATGAAGACTCTTGTGAAATTTCAATTTAGAAATTTTACTTTGTTGAAGAATGAAACCGTGGAAGAAATGATCAATAGATTCTGTCATCTTGTGGTAGAAATGTCCACTGTTAATTTGGAACCAACTGAGGTGGACAAGATTGATACGTTGAAGAATGCATTACCACCCTCTTATTCAGAATTCTTACTTGTGCTGAAAGAGAATGGTTATTTTCGTAACGATTAACTTACTTCTGAACAGTTTATCACAAGTTAGAAGAAAGAGAGTATGACTTGAAATGTCAATACTCAGTGAAGGATAATCAAAATCCTACTCTCTATGGTGGGTCATTACCTGGAAACAATGCTTCTAGTTCAGTCCCGATCACTGCTTTCTTGTCACAGACTTCACAAGAAGAGTGTCCAAATGGTAATATCCCTCCTAATGTATGTTTTATGGCGTTCTAGTGCTAGTTCCTCAAGCTCTCTGCCTAATGTAAATCTGAAAGTAGCGGAGCAGCAATACACATTTTTAAGTGCGTTCATTTCATCTTACGAACAACTTGTTGGGAGTTAGATCGCGACTAGTGAACTTACTGATGAGGATTGTGACCAGATCGACCGCGATGATTTAGAGCTAATAGATCTGAAATGGAACACGGCTATGATAGTCCGTAAGGTAAAACGGTTTATGCAACGAATCGGAAAAGACCTACCGACTCTTAACAAGAAGGTTGGATTTGATAAATTGAAAGTCAAATGCTACAACTGTGGAGACTTTGGACACTTTGCCAAAGAGTGTGATAAGCCAAAGAAGGAATACGCGGGTCCTCGAAATACTGAAGGATCTTCTGGTAAAAGTTCAGTTGGAACTGACAAGAAAAAAATCATCAGAAGGGGATCAGAATAAGAAGGCTAACTCACAAGCACTCGTTGCTAATGAAGGATTGGACTGGTCTCAAAGACTACTGGTGAACCAAGCAAATCTTCCTATGGTAGAACCGGTAGAGCATTTTGAAGATGCGAGCGGCGATAACTTATCAGATGGGAGTGACAATTCTGATTCTGAGACTGATTCTAATCACTCGTCACCTGAGCAAACAGAATCTTTTGCTTGTATGGCAAAGATTGAATAGGTATGTACTAACTCTTCACTTAATGTATTCCTGAATAAATCACAAGAGACACTAACTACCCAAGTTGTTACTGAGTGTACTAGTTGTGATGAACTCAAAGTTAAACTTGAGTCTGCATTACAACATAATACTACACTCGCGAACAAACTTTCCATGATTAATGAATGTTTCAAACAAAAATCCAAATTGTTGGAACAATCTACACATAAAATCAAGAATTTGTCTGTAAGCAATCATGATCTAAAGGCGGAAGTTAACTTGTGATAGTTGATCAACATTTTCAGGAGATTGTCAAACTTCGAACTAACATTACCAAACTAGAGAATGTAATTATGGAATTGAAAAACAAACTTGGAAAATTTATAGACTCTTCATTTCTCTTAAACAAAATTATTGAAGTCAATAATGTTAATAAGAAAAATAGTAAAGCGGGTTTGGGGTATGTTGAGATTCCTCCTCCATTCAAAGAAGACTACATGAGTATTCCTGTTGTAAAGAAAAATCTACAAACTCAGATATCCCCGTTGTTGATTCCTTCAAACCTGAAAATGTTTGAAACAACAAAACTGAAAGTTCAAGAACCGGTTCATATTAAAAGTAGTTCAGTCTTTACTGAAAATGAAATGGATGGTTCTATTGAGGAATTACTTGAGTCGGAAGTGATTGTCAAAATTGATAACATACCTTATGACAATCATATTCTATGAGAACCTGAGGAATTCGAACAAGCCGTGTATGGCTCGAAACCCTCAGGAGATTCTTTGAAAAAGACAAAAGTGTCATTTAAAGTAAAGAAATCAGACAATCCTACTGTGTCTGATGAGGATTTGATGAAATTTATCAATCCACAACATGATTCAACCAAAGGAAAGGTTTTTAAGTTAAAAGGCTTATCAAAAATGTTTTCGGATAAAGAAGTTCCATTGAATCTTCTAAAACCAGAAATGATTGAAAACGTTTTTCAAGATGATCTTCACAAGTTGCTAAATTTGAACAACAATTTCTTAAATTTAAATCAACTAATGTTCAAATGAAACATGTTACTAATGTTTTTCAACCTATAAAGTTTGTGAAATTATCGGGATTGGAAAGTTCTTTGAATACTACCAATCTTGAATTTTATAAACATAAAAAGGGACTAACTCATGAGGTTTCAAATTCGGTAACTGTTGGAAAATCAAAAATTGATGTTGATCAATCTAAACATGAGATCAAAACCAGGACTTCACCACAGAAAATGTTAGATACATGTTTATGCTTTAAGTGTGGTGAAACTGGTCTTGTGGCCAGGAAATGCAATTCCAAGGTTGATAACATCCAAACTAAACAACCCAGTCCTATGGTTGAAATGAATCATAAATCGAAAGAATATCAAGTTGATGATTCATTCATAACGTATTCAAACGTCAACCCGAGGAAAGTGGTTCGGGTTGAAGTTCCTAATGTAATGAACAAATTTGTTGACCGTGCTCAACCTATTTGTAAAAACTCAGACTCGGGAGTAATTTGTGACGGTTATCTCAAGAAGAAAACAATGAAACCTGTCACATATTCCCAAGTACCAAACAAAAGTGTTAAAGTAAATTTATCTCCGAAAATCTTAAAAGGAGAGCCCAAGACTGAGGCTTGGGCTGCCTTTTTGAACTAATCATTTTACTGTTTTTACAGAGTTCATCCTGATCTGTATCAAGACACAAATGGATATTAGATAGTGGATGCTCTCGGCATATTACCGACAAACTTGATCTTCTTAATAATGTCAAAGATATTCAGGGAGGTTATGTTGCATTTGCTGGTAATAATGGTGGAATGATTAAAAAAGAGGGATAGGTCTCAAATGGGATGATTACATTTGAGAGAGTTAATTATTGTGAAAAATCAAATCACAATCTGTTAAGTGTCTCACAGATTTGTGATAAGAAATATACTACTATTTTCACCGACAAGGAGTGCGTTATCCTTCAACTGGGATACACGATTCCTGAAGAGATGGTTGTCATGCGATCTCCTCAATCAAATGATATTTATGTCCTTGACATGAGTATTAATGTAAACATTTCACCCTCTCGAGGTACTCATGGGTTTTATTTATGGTTTCTAAAGATCAGACACCTGTTTTAATTCAGAACCTTATCACAAAGATCGAATCACTTTATAAACTGAAAGTGAAAGATGATGAAATGTTGATGTATTCAACAATTAGGATCTCTAGATGTTACAGCTTGTATCTCAAAGTGCGGAATCCATTAAGACTAAACAACACAAGTAAACATTAAGCATACTCTTCATTGATAACTTCAAAGATTACAAGATATGACTTTTTAGCAACTTTCTCTCTCTACTCTCTCACTCTAACATTCACCCAAAAGTCTTCTTTTGTCTTATTATAATTTCCAATACGACCCGCAACCAGACACTCGTATGATTCTAAAACTGATCCAAGGAATTCCATATGTTCGTTTACAGTGTCAGTGGTTAAGTTTCCTGTATTCTTCAAATTTACAGCAATCTTGCACTGTACAATCTCAGGATCTTGTGTGATAGATGCTTGAGATACTGAAATCATTCCAGAATAACTACTACTGTAATGTGGAGCAGCAGTAACATTGGATACACAAGCTTGTCCAGTTGACTCAGCACAAAAAGCTGTGGGAATCTTAGGGTTTGAAGAAGTAGCATATTGTGAACCTTTGAAATACAAACCAACATCTTGTGAAACTGCTGTTGATTTCATCTTCTGTTTTTTCCTAAGCTCTAATTCGTGTGCCTCAAGCTTTTCAATAAATCTAGCAAGGTTTAATCGGGCATATGCAACAGGATTTGACTGTTGGATCATTATGAAAGTGCCCTATTCTTCAAGAAGTGCGTCAGCCAGCTTATCAATGTATTCATAATCAGGCTTGTCAATGCCTAATCTTTTCATTTCATTCACCAAGTGGCAACATCTCTCAACCAACTGCGCAAAAGTTTCTCCCTTAACTTGAGTAAAGATATCAAACTCTTTCTTTAGCAGTGTCATCTTGCTTTTCCTCATATCAGGATTTCCTCTATCCTTGTTTAGTAGAGCTTGCCAAATTGAGTAGCACGAGCCATTGTGTTGTAGTAACTGAAAATTTTCAGCTTTAATGGCTTGTTGAAACAAATTCAACATCTTCTTTTCTCTTAAGAACTGATTTCTGTCACCTTCAGCAATTTGTGACAACCTATAATTGCTCCCATTCTCATTTTTTGGAATAATGTATTCTTCCTCAACAGCTAGTTCAAAGCTTCTACGTACGTTTCAAACTTGTCAGCCCAAGACGGATAATCTTCCATACGGAGAAGCTTAGGTGGCTTGTTTGATGTTCCCATTTCATTCTCGAGATTAATGTTCTAAAGCAATGAAGAAGGCTGTGACACAAACGCACTAAAGTTTTCCATTATGGTCAAATAAGGTCAACGTATAACTTTTGTTGTTGGTCAACGGATATGTATGGAGGTCAACGTATAACTTCTGCTCAACGGATATGTTTGAAAGTCAACGTATAAGGTGTGGTCAACGTATATGTTTTTCACCTTATAACATATACGCCGTATATGTTATACGCCGGATATGTTATACGTGAAGAACATATGTCACACCCCGGCCTAGGACCTAGGTGTATGACCAATAGTTAGTACATGTTTTGCAAATATATAAGAGTTACGTTCTTTTAGCGGAAGTCATAAAATATTATTATATTGAAATCTCGGGAATTTAATACCCGTTTTGATATTTAAAATACCTGCCATTTTAAAATATGATTTTTCACAATATTTTTAATTAAAACATATGAGCCATCAGATCACCTCTAATGACTATGTCCCCAGTCTTCTAATCTGACTTGCTTGTCTGTTCTACCTTTACTGTTTTCCTGAAATGTGGGGGAAAAATACGTCAGCTATGTGCTGGTGAATAACGCTGACTCAATAAAAGATTTTCATAATTCATCATAATATAATCATATACAAAATCACCTTCGTTATGATACAACACCAATAGTGTTCAATGACTCAGTGGGCCTCATCCCATCTCATCGGAACTAAAAATACCAATAGACCATATAATCGGACTTTACTCGCCTAGAGACAGTCACTTGCCTCATGGTCAGTATGATTGTAGTGGCCAACTACAAATCATATATGAATGGATCCAGACACATGTATTTTAGCCTGATTGTTTAGTACTACCTTGTATCAAAACGTTTTTAGAGGATTTGAACCAACCCTCATGCAAATATTTTCATAACTATTTTACATATGGATAGCAGTCCATAGTTTATAAGAGTAAACATTTCATAAACATAGAGGATTTGTACCAATCCTCATATAAAATCTTTTTTGACTCTTTATCTATGGATACCCTCCATAGTAAATAAATATCTTTAAGACAGTACATAGACGTATTCAGGTCATAAAACATTCATAAAAGGTTGGACGTATTCACCTTTATTCTTGATCAGTGTATCTTTCAGATTTATGCATTCTTTCTATCTCGGACCTATAGCACGAGAACAACCTTTGTATAAATATCTAGCTCAACAATCTAGCTTCAGACCTATAGTCTGTTTTGTATAGCTTAACCTTGACAATTCATTTCTTTCTATAAAACATTTGGATCTTTAGTCCATTTGTCTATTCTTTAATCATATACTATGCTTCTTCTTCAGGAAGAAACATCCATATTGGGTTTCTTCTTCAAGAAGAAACTTTAATCTAATTATAACCTTTGCATACATTTTTTAATCACAAAGAAATATTATTTTATTCCTTACGTTTCTTAATCACTAAGAAACAATACTTTACTATGACCTTTACTTATGAAAAGGTATGTTATGCTTATTAGTAATCAAGGTTCGGGCTATACTCCCGACTATAGTCTAAATAATTATAATAATAATAAAATAATAACTTAAGCATAACCCCTACCTCATGCGGGTATTTTAATTGCCTAAGCTTTGCACCGGCAGCACTTCTACTCTCTTATCACTTATTGAAACTTAAATCATCAGGACCTCGCTTCCAGCTCGCTTAACACATCTACGGATCGTTAAAACTCCAGTTCTTGCACGAATTATGAGAAATTAGAGCCTCGGAATCTCACAATGGTCGGGCACGCCTCCCAAGGTTATGTGTGTGAAAGTGAGTGTGAATTTGGGTTGAAAATGCATCAAACCCGTAGCCCCCTTTTATAGGCAAAGTTTTGCCTACCGTTTCGTAGCGCGATGGGCCTCTCTATAGGCCATCGCGTAGCGCGACGCCGCAATTCACAAGATCTTGCCACGTTTTGACACGTGGTTGATCCGGTTACTTAACCGGGTCATCGCGTAGCGCGATACCCCCTTCCTTCTGGACCATCGCGTCGCGCCGCCCCTTTTTCTAAATTCCTGGGAAACATCATCTCGTAGCGCGTTGATCAATATGTTCTACCCGTCGCGTAGCGCGATGGGTCTAGAAAACATAAAATTTTATTTTCAGTCCTTGGACTTTGTTAACTTGTCACGTCAGTTCAAAAATACTAAAGCGGCCCTTATGCGGCTCGCGGCGATGCGAACGTGCGAAGTGCCAAGTGCGCCATCAAAACGCCACATTGCGCCCATCGCCCGAGTCCGTGTCCGTGTCCGTGTCCGAGTCCGAGTCCGTGCGTGTGCGCGTCGGGTGCTTCGCACCCTCCGCTAGGACTAGTGAGAGTGGTTAGCCATACAAGAACATTACCATGGAGAACTCATTCCTTATAAAGTGTTTCCATTTCTTTCCCACTTATTTCATTAACATAAAAATTCTTTCTTTTCTTTATCTTACTTTTCCCATTACTTATCCCATAAATATTTTTGGTCCTTTATCTTTATAAACTTGTCAAATTTGAACCAAAATTTTGTGGGTGTTACATCCTCCCCACCTTGGAATGAATCTCGTCCTCGAGATTCACTAAAACAGACGTGGATATTTCTTTCTCATTTCTGATTCTAACTCCCAAGTAAACTTCGGTCCTCTTCGGGAGTTCCACCTTATTTTGACTAACTTTAGCTTTCGACGTTTAAGTTTCTTAACTTGGAAATCTTCAACTTGTAGAGGTTGTTCTACAAATTTTAGATTTTTGTTAATTTCAACATCCTTTAAAGGCTTAGCTAAAGTTTCTTCAGCCAGACACTTTCGTAAGTTAGAAATATGAAATGTATCATGTATACTTTTCATTTTTTTTCCTGACAAACGTAAGCGTTAAGCTACAATATCGATTCATTATAATACTTCGAATGGTCCAACAGAATGAGGACTTAATTTTCCTTTCTTACCAAATCGTATAATACCTTTCTAAGGTGATATTTTCAATAAAACTTTGTCGCCTTCTTGAAATTCTTAACGTCTTACGGCGAATATCAACATAATTCTTTTGTCGATCCCTTGCCGTTTTAAGTCGTTCACGGATTTGTAATATCTTATCCGTTGTTTCTTGGACTATTTCATGTCCAGACATTTGATTATCTCTAGTTTCAAATCAACACACAAGTGTTCTACATTTTTGTTCATACAATGTTTCAAATGGTGCAGTCTGAATACTCGTGTGATAACTATTTATTATACGAGAATTCCTTCAAAGGAAAATGATCATCCAAACTTCTTCCTGGATCAATCACACAAGCTCGGAGCATATTTTCAAGCGTTCGAATTTTTCTTTCATTTTATAAAGTGCTTTCGTTCCTTTCCCACTTCCTATGTGGGATGGAGTTTTCTCATCTCCATACTATGCTTTTATTTTCTTTATCTCATTTCTTCCTATTACTTATCTCGAAAATATTTCGGCCATATAAATAGGGGATCTATCCGAAATGTTATATTCTCCCCACCTTAAAATAAATCCTAGTCATCGTTGTCTTAGGTGTGGATGTTTATACGATTAGATTCTTTCTAATCTAATTTTTAAATTTAACTACAGAATGGTTGATTGTTAGGGTCTATTGCTAACTTTACATCTTATGTGATGTAATCAGTCAATGGTTCAGAATGTCATTTGCTAACACAGTGATCAGTTGTGTTTAATTATTTACCTTACTTTTTGTATTCTAAACATTTACTGATGTTAGTCATATCACTTCTTGGGTTCAGTTTTCCATTTATGATCCTGATTATTGATTTTCCTTATATTCCGATAGTACCAATTATATTTGATATGCTATCACTTATATATTTTCGAGTTTATTTTTCTTTTGATCAACCATAGCTGATGTCCTATCAGCTGTATTTTCTTACAAACCTTATGGTTTGGTAGAAATTTCTTTCAATACTATCCTTGTATATCTTCGTATCTTAACATGAAATTTATCTGTTCCTTTCCCGTTTCCTTCAAAATGATAAATTACACTAACATGATATCTGCTCTTAGTGTCCAAAAATCTTGTCAAATTTAGATACTCGATTATCTTTCTTTTAAAGATATGAGCATTCTCTTGTATTGACACAATCCGTATACTAAAATTTTCTCGTTTAACCACGAGTTACAATTACGCACAGGAGTTAACTAATCTATCTGACTTTCCATTGATATGATCATGTTTATTCTTTTGCCTTGGTTGCTGTTAGATATCTCTAGTTTCTTTTGTCCCTAATATCTTGTCGTATTTCATTCTTAATTATCCTTTCTTTTCGGGCAATCTTTAAAGTGACCTGTTTTAATGCAATATACACACTTATCAATTTCTTTTAGTCGGCACTTTCCGATACATTTCCTGCCACAAGTTTTCTTGCTGACTATTTTATTTGAAATCTTTCGGTTTCTTTAGTTCCTTTTTCTTCCATCTTTTCTACCCCTAATTTTCATCTTACTATTAATTAAATATCCGGCTACTTCCATGGCCAATTCAACAATCTAGATTTTTATCAAGTCCTTATTTCTCTTGGTAACCTCATATATATAACAAGATAGAGGAAAGAGAATTTGATTTGAAGTTCCAAAACTCATTAAAGGATAATCAAAATCAGAAACCTACTCTTTTTGGTGGTGCAATTCCTGCAAATAACTCATCAAGATCAGTTCCAATCACAACATTTTTCACTCAAGCATAAGAAGAGTTTGCTAATGTAAATGGTTCACCAAATGTATGCTTCATGGCAACTGGTGCCAATTCTGGGTCAAATACAAATGATTCAAGTTCGTTGCCTAAAGTAAATTTGCAAGAAGCTGAACAGCAATTTGCGTTTGTGTGTGCGTTCATGACTTCATATGAACAACTAGTTGGAAGCAAGATTGCAACAAGTGAGTTGACCGATGAAGACTATGACCAGATTGATCCCGATGACCTTGAACTGATGGATCTCAAGTGGAACATGGCAATGATTGTCAGAAAGGTTAAAAGATTTATGCAAAGAACGGGAAAAGACCTTCCTACTCCTAATGAAAGAGCCGATAAGGATCTAGATCATAGGATGACATTGATTGATTCACTGATCTGTTATACGATTAAGCCTGATTACGTTTTTGTGTGTAGTGTGTGTATCGAGAGTGAATTTGGGCAGCGTAACGAGAGGGTAAGCGAAAATAATCAGAACTGTTAATTAGAAATAAATTACAGGGGTATTTATAGAGGATGACCTCATTCGTTAAGATAGACGTAACGACTGAGTCATTCGTTACATTAACCTAACGAATAAAGAAACTTATTCGTTAATACATTTATCATAGCGAATAGCCTTCATTCGTTATGTTCCATTCGTTAAGCTGGGTTAACGAATGGGACTTACATTAATACGAATGTGACCCATTCGTTACGGAGTAACGAATGTGCCTTACAATTAGGCGAATGGCATATTTACATTAACAACCCCTATAATACTAAACTATTACATTATCAGATGATAAAGACCGAGACGTACAAAACATGTATCAACAAACTCCCCCTCGTCTCCAGCTCTTTATCCTTCATCTTTGGAACATCTTTGTCTTCCAGTCGATATAACTATGAATCTTGTATGCGTAACAGACTCGAACAACCTTCTGAAACTGCATAGCAAGCTCGTAGTCGCTTGCATTAGCAAATCTAATCTGACTTGTAAATAAAGCATCGTTGTCAGACTCAGATAAGTTAACCAACCACATCGGATCAATCACACATATAGTCTTTGTGTTTGAACCGGAACCAAATACGATAACTGCTTCACCTGTATGATTTTCATAATACCAATAATTAAACGAGGTGAAAAGACTCTGAGGGAATATCTTCATCGGAGCCCTCTTCATTGTCTTTGGCGGCTTTACTTGTAGAATCATCTTCCTCCAGCCTGTGCATTGATCAATCTCATCAATGTACTTGTGAGTCGGCACCTGCGGCTTGAAGAACTTGAAACCAAAACGGGTTTCATGCAATAAATGAGCATAGAACCATTCAGCCCACTGATCTTTCCCACGATTCACAAACGGTCTGTTGGCTAGTGTTCTAACGTCCCACATTGGCATAGATAATATATCGTGTGGGCATTTGAAATAATAAATACCATGCTCCCACTTCACGATATATAATTTAAGATCTGAATCAAACTGCCACGCGACCAAATCACCCTTCACATCTTTCAACGGCTTGTACTTTTTCATCTGGTATGCAGATGCTCGAGCCTTTGCCAATTTGACTTCCTCCCGTTCATGATAACGAAAGGTCTTGATCATCTTGTTCATCTTTTGCAGCTTTATTCCACTTATCTATCTCCTCACGTAAGCGACGTTCTGCTGCATCAAAATGTACGGTGGTGAAAACGGAATACCTGAGTCGTTGTTGTTATTGTCGGTGTAGCACTCAGGGTAATCCTTAGCAGTAACATCCTCAACTTCCACTTCATCAAACTCAGGCACATTCCCGCGTGGAATGCCTGTATTCGCACTTTCCTCAATCTCAATATCCACATCCACACTTTTACCCAACGCTTCAACCTCGTCTTCGTTTAGATTCAGAAGCAAGGCTATCTGTTCTTTGGTCAATGAATGATCTACAAATTCGTCTTCTTTGATCTCATCTGTGTTCACCATAATATACACGATTCCGTCCATACCCACAAACAAAAGCATATTGGCCGGAATAACATCAATTGGTTTGGCTCTCGTATAATCCTTATTTGGCACAATCTGCAAATTACTTGCTTCAGACCCACTGCCAGTACCTGTATTAGTCTTATTACCTGCCGACGGTGCAGAACTCCCGCCCGGTTGCTGATCTACGCCCCCCTCACTGTCTTATCATCCTCATCATTCTTTAACTTCTTCAACTCGTCATTTTTACATGTCAATTGAAGAATGATCTCGTCTTGTTTATCTAATCTCTCCCCCCTAAGCAGCAACAAGGGCTCGAAGTTCCCTGTTTTCTCTTTGAATAAACTGAACATGTCGTTACAAATTCCGTTGCGCTAGCTCATATGCAGCTCTGCTAGCCTGCATCTGTGTCTATTGAAGATGCAATAGATTCATCATGTTATACCACTGAGCTTGAGGAGACATAGCATAAAAATTAGGATGAACTGGTTACATGGGACCCTGAGGACGATTAAAGGACATAAATGAGTACTCAGGTCTTGGCAACTATATAGGTGTAACAGGAGTCATTGGAGTAGTTTGATGTGGTGTAGGTATTCGAGCCAATACCGTTTGAAGAACATCACCAAATACTGGATCTGGTCGTGAAGTAGTAATCAAAGTCATAGAAGGAGGTATCGGAGACACTGGCATATGAACCGGAGTCGGTGACCTTGGAATCTATTGAGGCATAGGAGAAGTAGGAATAGGATCTAAAATAGATACAGGTGGAGTCGAACGTATGAACGGTTGACTAGGTATCTCAATTCCTGAACCACGTCGAACATGTTGCTTCTTCACTTTCTCACCCTTCGCAACCATCGGTTCTTTCCCTTTACGTTCACGTTTCTGCTCATATGTTAACTCAGCTTGTGGTCCTGGACCACCATCACCACCATCATCTCCACCATTCCACCTTCACGCTCAGAGTTAGAGTCATCATGAGCCCAACGATCATTAGGTGGTGCAATATAATCAATGTTTGCTAGATGACTGATCAAACGCTTAAACTTCGGTCGATCTGCAAGAATCTAACCTTTATAAGATCTCAAACGTCTCATCGTCTCGTCATCCATATGCTTAAGCTTCAAAACATCATCTTGATCTTTATTCAACTTAGGCTGTAGATAATTGATTATCATTTGCAGAAATCTTGGATACATTAGAAATTTGTGACGGCTCGTAAGATTTTCTTTCAAGTGATAATAAACCAATTCAGAGAAATTGAATGGTTTATTCAACACCAAGGCAACAAAAGTAGATTGCAGCATCACTTGGCACTCGTCAAATCCACCTTTGCGTCCACCGAGACAATGTATCAACACGTGAAGCAAATACTTATATTGTTCGCACAAGTTTGCTTTGTTGTACATAGATCTACCCAAATCACCATTATACTTTATTCGGCCAAACAATCCTCTAATCAATTCTTTATCAAACTCACACCTATCGTCAACCGTATCACGAAAGCCCAATGAATCTCGAATCACCCCAACATCAATCACTACCCGTTTATCTTGAATTTCTGCCTCTATCTGATTTTCAGCTTCATTGAATCTGGCAGTATTCCAAAATGCGCGAATAATCTTCTGATAAACCACCATACGAGTAGAGATGGCTTTGTAAATTCTTAAACGTGTCAAGAAACTAATCATCCCTCCAAATATAGGGTAATCTTCAAACTTCGGCTCTAGATAGGCACATATGTTGTGGCTTTCATTCCGTGATAACAATACCGGAGCTTGTTGGTTGGTGAGGCATCATCAATTAGAATAGGCTCGTTTGTGTCTGTAGCTTCATCTAATGGAACTGACGATGACTCAATAAAATCAGCTTCATCGGAAGACTCAGAAACATCGTTCGATGTCTCTGATACGTTAGGAGAGTCATCTACATCAACCGAAGAAGAACTTGGAATAGGAAGACATCGTTCCTCCAAATATGATCTAACAAAATCCTCAGGTACTTCTTCAACCACTAATGTAAACGAAATAAATAACCCATCGTAATCGAACATCCAATAGGGACCCGTACCAGTTGGTGGAGTAGTACAACTTTGGCAATCAACGTGATACCATTCTTCCACACAACCCGAAGAGATATTGAAGATCCGTTTCTTAGGAGAATTGTATCCCAAAAAATAACCCTCAAAAGCTTTTTCATCAAACTTTCCAGCATCTCTCTTCAATACAGTACACGGACACATGAATGGTTCCAAATATTTTAAGTTCGATTTACGATTGTTCAGAAGCTCATAACTTGTTTTCTTGAATCTCTTTACAATTATTACGCGATTCAGTGTGTAGCACGCTGTATTCACAGCTTCGTTCCAGAATTGAACAGGTAGCTTAGAATCAGCAAGCATCGTTCTTTCAATTAACGTACGATTCTTTCTTTCAGACACACCATTTTGTTGAGGAACATAAGGCGCACCGAATTCCCGATGAATTCCTTTCTGAATGTAGAAGAAATCCAATACATTATTCTTAAATTCAGCTCCATTATCACTCCGTATTCGTCTCACTTTCAGTTTGTAAAGTGATTCAATCTTCGTGATAAGGTTCTGAATTAAGATAGGCGTATGATCTTTTGACCCCATAAATAGAACCCATGAGTATCGTGAGACATCATCAGTAACTACCAACCAGTATAGATCGCTAGCTATACTAGCACGATTCACTGGACCAAAGAGATCCATATGAAGATGTTCTAGTGGTGTATCAATCGAGTTAAGTGATTTGCTCGGATGTGATTTCTTCTTTTGTTTCCCCTTTTTGCATGCAACGCAATGATCATTGATCTTGAAGTTCTTAAGTGAAACACCATCCACCAATTCATTTGAAATGAGAAAGTTCATCTTGTGTATGTGAATATGTCCCATGCGTCGATGCCAAAGGATAGAGTCCTTTTCTGTTGCTTTTGACACAAAACATGTAGCAGAGGGTGAAACAGTTACGTTACTACTCATGTCTAATACATAAATATCATTCCATCGAGATGATCTCATGACAACCATGTCTTCAGGAATCGTGTATCCTGGTTGAAGGATAACACATTCCTTATCAGTGAAAATTGTGGTAAATTTCTTATCACATATCTGCGACACGCTCAACAGATTATGATCCACCTTTTCACAATAATTAACCTTTTCAAACGTCACTTTCCCGTTTGAAACTTTTCCCTCCTTTGTAATCATCCCACTGTTGTTACCAGCAAACGCCACGTAACCCCTTTGAATATCTTTGACGTTATTTAGAAGGTCCAGGTTGCCAGTGATATGCTGAGAACATCCACTATCCAATATCCACTTGTGACTTGACACAGATCTAGATGAACTCTGCACAACAAGGTAAAGATATTAGTTCAAAAAGGCAGCCCAAGCCTTAGTTTTGGGCTCTCCCTTTGATAATTTCGGAGAAAAAGATAAATTAACACTAGTATTCGGTACTTGAGAATAGGTGACCGGTTTTTTGTTTTTCTTCTTTAAATACCCGTCTCGTATGATTCCCGAATCAGTGTTCTTACAAATTGGTTGAGCATGGTCAACAAATTTGCTTGATACATTAAACGATTCAACCCGAACTACTTTCTTCGGATTAACATTTGAATACATTATAAGACATTCATCTATTTCATTTTTGTTTTCCTTATGATTCAAATCAGTCTTTTGGTTTAATGACAACTTGATATCATCAACCTTTGCTTTGCATTTCTTTGAAACATGTCCTGGTTCACTACATTTAAAACATAACCGTGTCTGTTGACTTATGTGGTGAAACATTTGGTTTTATTTCATGCACAGGTTGAGGAACATCAATCTTAAGCTCTTCAGAAGTTATAATCTTTGAAATAGTCGGTTTGATTCCCTTTTTATTTTGATAAAATTCTAGGTTGGTAGAATTAGATGCATTCTCCCTACCAGAAGATTTTACAAATTTTATAGGTTTAATCAAGTTTTCATTTGCATTCTTTTGAACATTTTTCAAATTTGACTTGTTAAATTGTTGTTCAAGTTTTGTAACTTCTGATGTGTCATCTTGAAATACACTTTCAATCAAATCCGGATTTAGAAGATTTAAAGGAACTTCTTTATCTGAAAACACTTTTGACCATCCTTTTAACTTAAAAATCTTCCCACTTGAAGATTTAGGTTGAGGATTGATGAACCTCATCAACTCCTCGTCAGACACAGAGGGTTTGTCTGATTTAGATACGTTAGGTGACCTTAGGAGTTTTTGAAGATTCACCCGAAGATTTTGAACCATAGACTGCCTGTTTAAACTCTTCAGATTCACATAAGATGTGATTGTCAGCAGGAATGTTCTTGTTTTTTGACAATCTCATCTGGTTCAGTTAACTCCTCAATAGAACCATCCAATTAACTTTTGGTAAACATTGATTTACTTTTGATGTGAATCGGTTCTAGAGTTGGTTTGTTTTGATCAACAATTTCATATTCAACTGTAAGCATTTCTGGACATTTTTCACATCGGGAATGCTACAGTAATCTCCTTTAAAAGGAGGAGGAATCTCAACGTACCCTAAACCTGCTTTCCCATTTTTCTTGTGGGAATTGTTTACTTCAATGATTTCATTCAAAAGAAACGAGGAATCTCGAAATTTTCCATGTTTGTTTTTAAGTTCCATAACTTCATTTTCGAGATTAGAAATACAGGTTCGGAGTCGAAGAATCTCCTTAAAATGTTGATCAACAACGATAATCTTACACTAAATCTCAGCTTTGAGATCATGATTGCTTTCAGACAGATTTTGAATTTTAAGTGTTGATTGTTCTAGTAATTTTGATTTCTGTCTATAGCATTCATTTATCATAAAATGATCTTTTGTGAGAGTAGTGTTCTGATTTAACACTGTTTCAAGTTTAGCTTTAAGATCAGCACATTCAGAACACTCAATCACAGCAGCCAAGGATTCAGTTACATTAACTTGAGGTTTAGGACATACCTCTTCGATCTTAGCCATGCAAGCATAAGATTCAACTTGATCAGGATTTGAATTATCAGATTCGACTTGCACAGATGAATTGTCAGACGAACTCTGATCAAAATCAGTTTCAGAGTCTGATGTGTCGCTCTCTACAGATACTTGATCACTACTTGCATCTTCAAATTGATCAACTGGTTCAAATACCGCAAGGTTGGCCTGATTTCCCAACAACCTTTGAGAGTAATCAACCCCTTCATTTGAGACAAGGGCTTGATTGTTGTTTGACTTATTCTTGTCACCTTCAGAAGAACTCCTTTTACCTTGATCATTTCCCGATGAATTCTTTCCTTGAGATCTCTCAGCATTGCGTGGACCAGAATATTCTTTTCTTGGTTTATCACATTCTTTGGCAAAGTGGCCGAAGTCCCCACAGTTATAATATTTAACCTTCAATTTATCAAAACCGACTCGCTTATTCAGAGTCGGAAGGTCTTTTCCTGTTCTTTGCATAAACTTCTTGACCTTTCTAACAATCATTGCCATATTCCACTTGAGATCCATCAGTTCAAGGTCATCAGGATTAATTTGATCATAGTCTTCATCAGTTAACTCACTTGTGGCAATTTTGCTACCAACCGATTGTTCGTATGACGTCATGAAAGCACATACAAAAGAAAATTGCTGTTCAGCTTCTTGAAGGTTTACTTTCGGTAATGAACTTGAAGCATTGGCAGTAGATTCAGATTTTGCACCCGTTGCCATAAAGCATACATTAGGTGAGTTGTTTACATTAGCAGTCTCATCATGAGCTTGAGTGAAGAAGGCAGTGATTGGGATAGAACTTGAACTTGAAGAAGCATTTGCTGGCATTGCTCCACCATAAATTGAAGGATGCTGATTTTGATGGTCCTTCAATGAAGTTTGGCACTTTAACTCAAATTCTCTTTCCTCAATTTTGTTGATAAATTGCACTGCTGTGAGTTCTGTGTTACGAAAGAAACCGTTTTCTTTTAACACAAGGAGAAAAGTAGAATACGACGAAGGCAATGCGTTCTTCAAAGTATCAATCTTGTCAGTTTCAGTCGGTTCAAGATTTACATTTGCCATTTCCACAACCAGATGACTAAACCGATTAATCATCTCTTCCACTGTTTCATTCTTCATCAAGATAAAGTTTCTTAACTGAAACTTCACAAGTGTTTTCTTGCTCTCAAGCGTATTACCCAGGCTTCTTCTTTTCAGTGTATCAAATAAGGATGCACAAATCTTTATGGTGCTATATTGGTGAAAGATTTGTTCGGGTAGAGCCATTGTGAGAGTCGAATATGCTTTTGTCTCGTTCTTAAAATCTTTTAATTCTTGTGCTTCATGATGTTTAAATTCCTTTTGAATCCAACCCATATTGTCACTACCAACAAGAGGTGCTGCATAAACAACATCGAGATACCTTACGCTGCTTAGATGCACCGATCCCAAATGAGCACGAAACCTCGGTTCCCAACGAGAAAAATCCGAAAGTTTCAAAAGTTGACACTTGTTATGACTTCCAATCTCGTTGTCCATCATCAGCATTTGTTGCATTAAAGCATTCTGGGATGCTAATGCATAGAATGAAGCATTCTGAGAAGCCATGAGATAACACTTTTGTTAACCTTCGAGGACCAAACTTGTCAATACTTAAAACTTTTGGTTACTGTTCAAATGAATGAAGGAACAGTAACGAATGTGAGGTTTACTGAATAACGAATGAGTGATACTGAATGTTTAACGAATGAGTGATATTCGTTAACAATTCAAACGATTGTGAACTTGAGTGATGTAATAGAGAATGTGGTTTAAATGAATATGGTTTAGCGAAAGAAGTTTACGTAATGAATGTGGTTTTAATGAAAGTAAGGAATTAACGAATGAGTCGTTAAGTATTCGCGAATGAGTTAACGAATGAGCAGTTAAGATTTAACGAATCAGTCTTCATCCTTTAACGAAACAGAACTCATATTTTCATACTTTCAAAAACTTAGATTTCAATCCAAACTTGTCCGAAATCACTAGAATCTAGATCTATCTACTCGTAACACCATTCCGAAACATATAAACCTTAGTCCGTAACCTCAAACAACAACTAAAACCTTCAATTAACCATTTCGTCTAACACTAGTCCGAATCATTCAAACCAATTCAATCCAAACTCACTGAAACTCAATTCGAACACAATCTCAAACCTCCAAGTTTCAAATTACTTTAATAAAACTATCAATAACCTCTATATCAGTTCAGATACGATTATTATGATACTCTGTTTATCCGAAGCTTAATCGATTTCAATTCAAATCAATTCAACCTCATATTGACTCAATGAACGATGAATTGTTTACAATTAGGTCACGAATCACATCGAAGATTAGATCAACATGGCTCTGATATGTAAGACCCCGAATCCCGGGAATCCTACAGTTGGTATTCATACAAAATGCTTAGAAAATACTTAAACTCGAAAACAATTCATTCCATTAAAATAACCAATTCAGAGTATAATTCAGCGGAAAATCATAATTAATAAAACAAGTACCCAAAACCCGGGAATTATGCCCGAAACCAAATTGAAATGTATTTGATAAAACTTTTAAAAGAAATGTTTAATATTTAAATATTCCATCCAAGTATGCCCTTCACCGTCCAAGTAGCTTCATGCACGTCCAAGCGGTAAGGCATCCTCCTCCTAACCTGAAACTCACACTAACATGCACACAAAGTTAGCTTAAGCTGAGTGAGTTCAAGTTTTAATAAATAATATCAATAATTAATAATCATAATAGTCATTCCAAGGATTTTAAAAATAAATGGGATACATCAGCCAGGCCATAATCATCAATAAATAATCATCTTCATATATATATATATAAACATCTTTATATTCACATCCCTATATATATATATATAAACATCTTTATAATCACATCCCTATATATGTATATATAAACATCCAAGTAATAACATCAGGGTCGAGCACACGTACAACCCAACCACGTAACATCTCATCCAACATATGCAACATAAGGTAGTCATACGCAAACATCCTTAGTCGATAACGACCAATTAAAATCAGGGTCTAGCACACGTACAACCCAAACACATAACATCTCATCCAACGTATGCAAACTCAAAGTAGGCATACGTAACATCCGTAGTCGATAACGACTACTAACCTCGCCAAATATTGGCCATACAATAATACATACGTACATACGATAATATCATCTCAAGGCCTACCCTATACAAGTAAGCCCATCCAAAATAATTTTAAATAATTCTTCAAGCAAAATCGATTAGGTGTGCATGCTAGCCCAGAATCTTAAAAGAGTAAAAAGGGGGCATCATGAACTCACCTGAAACAAGACACGTATTCACCATGAGCTAGATACTCCCCAAGAAATCCCAAAACTCAAACACCTGTCGGTTTACATACAAGCATTACAATCGACATCGAAAGGACTCGTTTATCCTACGAGACGTTCTAACAAGGTTTGAGTTACCTAAAGCCTCGACCTCATCAAACTCAATGATAATAGCCCCTGGGGCCTTACATTCACCAACACGACCCTTAGATACTCCCGTGAATAAAGAATTCCCAATTTACCCCCGGAAGCACTAGGTGACACTAACACGCGCGTTTAAGAGTCGTTTAGGCCGTTAACATCCAACTCATCCCCGTGTGGACCTAATATGATAAAATCACAGCCAACAAGTCCACACGATGCTACACGAGTCAAATGGGTTGGTAACTCGCAAGTACAACGCACCAACTATTCAATAAACACAATTGCGCGTTGTACCGACCCGTTTTGAGTAACCGACAACCAATTCAGCCCCATAACTTATAAAAATGATTTTTCAACAGTCCGTACATCAAACCAAGTTCCCCCGAGCTCAATTGGTCATTAATCACTTCAACCCTCTCGTTAAACGCATCAAACTACAATTCTAGTCAACCGAACACTAACAATCAAGCTACAACTAGTTGACCAATCTAACGAACACCAATGAGCATGATTTTTAAGTATGATATAACTAGGAAGATTGTGGTGCAAAAACTCACTTCAAACAGCCCCGACAAGAACACAATTGAACATCCACCGGTTAAGCCTAAAACGAACTTATCGATCAATAACAAGTAAAACGTGCAGATTTTAGCATGCGAAGATGCATTTTATTACATAGGATAACATTTGAAATAAATTATTAAATTTTTATCAGACTTTAATAAATGTCTTAGTTTTATAAAAATATTTTTATTATATTTTTCTAGTGGACACAAAAATTATAAAAATTCCTCTAACACAGCAAGGTACGTGCAGCTATTTCAGTGCGCAACAAAATAGTTTTATTTTTATAAAATTCATTACCGAACCAAATTAAATGATTTCAATTGGTTTTGATTCTTAACTTAAAATATTAAGTTCTAGAAGTGGAACCAACTAATTTGGACTTTTTGAAAAAGAGTTATGATGTCGGGAAGACAGACCAGAATCTGTCATCCCGCATCAGCTTTGACACTCGATCTTATAAATTCCTAAAAACCATTCAAATCTCGTCCAAAAATTACATATTACACCTTTCTGGAAACTAGACTCAAAGTAGAACATCATGGATATAAGAATCGATCAAAAACAATGGATTATCATCGCGTTACAGACCCTACAATAAATGTATACGAATCTGTCAGCAAACTGTTATCATCAAAACTCAACCACGTGTTCGATAACGGGTTTAATGGTGAAAAAGATTTGCATGGACGTTAGACTAACCTTGAATTGAAGTTTTACATCCTAATCTTGGCTGAAAAAAGAAAAACAAAGGCTTTGAGCCGCTGCCCTGGTTGCGATCGGCTGGAACAAAGAGGAGGGCTAGGGTTTTGGTAACATATTATAAAAGTTACACTCTAGCCCCTTGAGTTGAAAGGATGCAGCAAATCTTGGATGAAAAATAAGTAATTTTAACATACCGGGATGACGAGAGTGTCCCCGAGAAAGGCCAGATAAACCCCGAGGGATGTACATACTTTACATGCTTTTAAATCATTGAAACAAAAATTAACGGGTGTTACATGATACCACTTGAAAGAGCCGATAAGGATCTAGATCTTAGGATGAAATTGATTGATTCGCTGATGTGGTACACGATTAAGCCTGATTACGTTACCGTGTGTAGTGTGTGTATCGAGAGTGAATTTGGGCAGCGTAACGAGAGGGTAAGCAGAAATAATCAGAACTGTTAATTAGAAAAAAATTACAGGGGTATTTATAGAGGATGACCTCATTCGTTAAAATAGACTTAACGAATGTGTCATTCGTTACATTAACCTAACGAATAAACAAACTTATTCGTTAATACATTTATCATAGCAATAGCCTTCATTCGTTATGTTCCATTCGTTAAGCTGGGTTAACGAATGGGACTTACATTAATACGGATGTGACCCATTCGTTACGGAGTAACGAATGTGCCTTACAATTAGGCGAATGGCATATTTACATTAACAACCCCTATAATACTAAACTATTACATTATCAGATGATGAAGACCGAGACGTACAAAAAATGTATCAACACTTAACGAGCGAGTTAGGTTTGATAAACTGAAGGTCAAATGTTATAATTGCGGGGATTTTGGCCACTTTGCCAAAGAGTGTGATAAACCGAGAAAGGAGTATTCGGGACCATGCAATTCTGAGAAAACTCTGGGTAAGAATTCATCGAGAGTGATCAAAGTAAGAAGAGTTCATCAGAGGGTGACAAGAATAAGTCGACCAACACTCAAGCTCTCGTTGCAAATGAAGGTGTAGACTGGTCTCAACGGTTATTGGGAAATCAAGCTAACCTTGCTGTTGTTGAACCAGTTGAAAAGTTTGAAGATGCTAGCTGCGATAATGTTTCTGAAGAAAGTGACTCCTCAGATGTGGAAACTTATTCTGATCAAAGTTCATATGTGCAAACCAAATCAGAACATTTGGTTTCTGAGCAAATCGAATCATTTGCCTGGATGGCAAAAATTGAAGAGGTATGTCCTAATCTTCAATTTAACGTATTTGAATCTTCAGCTGTTGTGACTGAGTATGCTGTATGTGCTGAACTCAAAATCAAACTTGAATCGGCTTTACATCAGAATACTACTCTCACATAAGATCATTTCATGATCAATGAATGCTATCGATAGAAATCCAAATTACTAGAAGAATCTACATTAAAAATTAAAAATCTGACTGAAAGCAATCATGATCACAAAGCTGAAGTTCAATGTTAGATAATTGTTGTTGAACAACATTTCAAGGAGATTCTCCGACTCCGAACCTGCATTTCAAACCTAGAAAATGAAGTTTTAGAACTAAAAAACAAACTTGAAAAATTTCGAGATTCTTCGTTTCTTTTAAATGAGATTATTGAAGTTAATAATTCTCATAAGAAAAATGGGAAAGCGGGTTTAGGATACGTTGAGATTCCTCCACCTTTTAAAGGAGATTACTGTAGTATTCCTGATGTGAAACAATGTCCAGAAATGCCTACTATTGAATCTGATAATGTTAACAAACTATACAACTCAAGAACTGGTTCACAATAAAAGTAAAATAGTGTTTACCAAAAATGATTTGGACGGTTCTATTGAGGAGTTGTCTGAACCAAATGAGATTGTCAAAAATGAGAACATACCAGCTGACAATCACATCTTGTGTGAACCCGAGGAGTTTGAACAAGCAGTTTATAGTTCAAAGCCTTCTGGTGATTCATCAAAAACTCCTAAGGTATTCCCTGAAGTACCTAAATCAGATAAACCCTCTGTGTCTGATGAGGAGTTGATGAGGTTCATCAATCCTCAACCTAAATCTTCAAGTGGGAAGATAATTAAGTTAAAAGGATTGTCGAAAGTGTTTTCGGATAAGGAAGTTCCTTTGAATCTTCTTAATCCTGAAATTATTGAAAGTGTCTTTCAAGACGACACGTCAAAAGTTACTGAACTTGAACAAAGATTTAACAAATCAAAATTTGAGAATGTTCAAGAGAATACAAATGGCAACAAGTTTAAACCTATAAAGTTTGTAAAATCATCCGCTATGGAGGATTCTTCGAATTCTACCAATCTGGAATTTTATCAAAATAAAAAGGGATTAAAACATGAAGTTCCAAAGAAAGTAACTTTTGAAAAGTCTAAGATTGATAATCCTCAACCTGTGCATGAAAGCAAACCAAGTGTTTCACCAAAAAAATTGTTAGACACACGTTTATGCTTTAAATGTGGGGAACCGGGTCATGTTTCAAAGAAATGTAAAGCAAAGGTTAATGATATCAAGTCGTCATCAACCTGAAAGACTGAAATGAAAAAGAATATGGAAGAAAATCAAATTGATTAATGTTTTATAATGTATTCAAATGTTTATTCGAAGAAAATCGTTCGGGTTGAAACATTTAATGTATTAAACAAATTTGATTACCGTGCTCAACCAATTTGTAAAAACACTTATTCGGGAATAATACGTGATGGTTACTTAAAGAAAAAAATCAAGAAACCCGTCACCTATTCTCAAGTACCGAATGCAAGTGTTAAGTTCAATTTATCCCCGAAAATTTCGAAGGGAGAGCCCAAGACTGAGGCTTGGGCTGCCTTTTTGAACTAATCATTTTATCTTGTTGTGCAGAGTTCATCCAGGTCTGGTTTAAGTCACAAATGGATATTGGACAGTGGATGTTCTCAGCATATAACTGGCAACTTGATCATCTCAACAATGTTCGAGATATTCAGGGAGGATATGTAGTGCTTGCTAGTAACAACGGAGGAATGATTACAAAGGAAAGAAAGTTTCAAACGGGAAAGTGACGTTTGAAAAGGTTAATTATTATGAAAAAGTGGATCATAATCTATTGAGCGTGTCACAGATTTGTGATAAGAAGTATACAACTGTTTTCACAGACAAAGAATGTGTTATCCTTCAACCGGGTTACACTATTCCGGAAGATATGGTTGTCATGCGATCACCTCGGTCGAATGATATTTATGTCCTTGACATGAATATTAATGTAAACGTTTCACCCTCAGAAACGTGTTTTGTCTCCAAAGCAATGGAGAAATACTCGATTCTATGGCATCGACGCATGGGACACATTCACATACGCAAGATGAACTTTCTTATTTCTAATGACTTGGTGGATGGTGTATCTCTAAATAACTTCAAGATTAATGATCATTGCGTTTCTTGCACATCCGAGTAAATCAATTAACTCGATTGTTACACCACTAGAAAGACTTCATATGGATTTGTTCGGTCCTATGAATCGTGCTAGTATCGCGGGTGATTTTTATTGCTTAGTTGTGACATATGACTTCTCGAGATATTCATGGTGTTATTTATGGGGTTGAAAGATCAGACGCCTGTATTAATTCAGAACCTTATCACGAAGATCAAATCACTTTACAAACTAAAAGTGAGATGAATTCGTAGTGATTATGGAACTGAGTTCAGGAATAATGTTTTGGATTTCTTCTGTGTTCAGAAGAGAATTCATCAGGAATTCAGTGCGCCGTATGTTCCTCAACAAAATGGTGTGTCTTAACAGAAAAATCATACGTTGATTGAGGCTGCGAGAACAATGCTTGCTGAGTCTAAGCTTCCTGTTCAATTCTGGAACGAAGCTGTGAATACGGCTTGCTACACACTGAATCGCGTACTAACAGTAAAGAGGTTCAAGAAAACAAGCTACGAACTTCTGAACAATCGTAAGCCGAACTTAAAGTATTTGGAACCTTTCGGGTGTTCGTGTACTGTATTGAAGAGAGATGCCGGGAAGTTTAATGAAAAGGCATTTTAGGGATACCTTTTGGGATACAATTCTCCTAAGAAGATGATCTTCAATATCTCTTCAAGTAGTGTGAATGAATGGTAACATGTTGATTGCCAAAGTTATACTACTCCTCCAACTAGTACGGATCCCGATTGGATGTTCGATTACGATGGGTTATTTAATTCATTTACGTCAGTGGTTGAAGAAGTACCTAATGATTTTATTAGATCATATTTGGAAGAACAATGTCTTCCTATTCCAAGATCTTCTTCGGTCGATGTAGATGACTCTCCTAATGTATCAGAAACATTAAATGAGGTTTCTGAGTCTTCCGATGATGCTGATTTTGTTGATTCATCATCAGTTCCATTAGATGAAGCTCCAGAAACAAACGAGCCGATTCTAATTGTTGATGACTCACCAACTATCTCTTTAGACACAGCGGAGGAAAATATCACCAATCTGGGTGATAACGTATCTGTACCTACTAATCATTCCTTAAGAATTCACTCTAATCATCCGCAGGAACAGATAATTAGTGATGTGAATGACAGGGTTCGTACAAGACACCAATTAGCTAATGTATGTGATGATATGGTTGGCTGTAACTTATCTCCTACTGAGGATTCGATAGTATGTGCTTATGCGGATTTGCACTTTTTGGGTATCCTTATTATTGCACAATACACCTGCTTCCTATCACAGATTGAACCGACAAGTGTCATGATGGCACTCAAGGAACCGTCTTGGGTTGAAGCTATGCAGGAGGAGCTGCAACAGTTCGTGAAACTTGGTGTATGGGATCTCATTGATAAACCCGATCGTGTTAAGAATGCTATACCGACAAAATGGGTTTTTAAGTGCAAAAAGGACGACCGCGGGGTAATCGTGAGAAACAAAGCACGATTGGTCGTATTGGGTTACAATCAACAGGAAGGCATTGATTATACCGAAGTATATGCTTTTGTGGTATGACTGAAGGCTATGCGTATTTTTCTTGCCTATGCAGCCTATAAGAATTTAAGGTTTATCAGATGGATGTGAAATTGGCGTTCTTAAACGGAGCTATTCATGAAGAAGTGTACGTGAAGCAGCCTCTCGGTTTCGAGGATCCAGACTTTCCAGAGCGTGTTTATCGATTAAACATGGCTCTTTATGGTTTACACCACGCCCTGAGAGCCTGGTACAGCACGTTGGCTGACCATTTGATTGAAAGTGGATTCAAGAGGGGAACTGTAGATTGTACTTTGTTTTATAAAAATGTTGGTGATGATCTGATGCTCGTCCAAATCTATGTGGACAACATTATTTTCGGTTCGACAAACGACAGCCTGTGCAAAGATTTCGAGAAGACGATGCAAACCAAATTCGAGATGAGTTCGATGGGAGAGATGAGCTTTTTCTTAGGATTGCAAGTTCACCAGTCTGATTCCGGGATCTTTATCCATCAGACCAAATACGTGAACGATGTCTTGAGCCGATTCAAGATATCAGACGACAAGATTCCTTCGACCCCTCTTCCCGTGGGTCACAATATATCACCAGATGAATTGGAGGATACCGTAGATCCAACCCTGTATCGAGCAATGATCAGATCTATTATGTATTTGACTGCATCTAGACCTGATATCATGTTTGCTGTTTGTTTGTGTGACAGGTACCAATCGAGTCCCCGAGTGACTCATCTGGCGGCAGTAAAGCGTATCTTACATTATCTGAGGGGAAATCCCGACATCGGGTTGTGGTACCCCAAGGAAGATAAGTTTGATCTCACCGCTTTACTGATTCGGACTATGGAGGATGCAAGTTCAAAGTCTACAACAGCGGGTTGTCAGTTTTTAGGAAACGGGCTTGTTTCCTGGCAGTGTAAGAAGCAGACGACGGTTTCAACTTCAACAGCCGAAGCGGAGTATGTGGCGGCCTCGAGTTGCTGCTCACAGGTTCTCTGGATCTAGCAACATTTGCAGGATTACAGTTTGAAATTTCTAACTACTCCTATTTTTATTGACAATTCGGCCGCTATTTCTATCACCAAAAATACAGTTCATCATTCAAAAACCAAACACATTGAAATCCGTTATCACTTTATACGTGATTGCTTTAAAAAGAAATTAATTTCTATTGATAAAATTCACATGGATTTTCAAAAGGCTGATCTTTATACCAAGGCATTTGATAAAACACGTTTTCAATACTTGCTGGGTATAAATGGTTTAAAAAGATTAACAGATATTCAACAGCTCGGTTGAATCATTTTTATTTTCGTTTTTCTTATTTTTTTAGTTGTCGTTTTTAGGGGGAGAAATATATAAAATCCAAAAAGATTGAGAGAAAATTAAAAACTCCAAAAACATTCAAACATTGAAAAATTCAAAAACATTGAAAAATGGTCCTCATAATAAGTTTAGAAGCAAAAAGGGAAAATTATAGTACATTGGTTACTTGCTCCTAAGTCCAGTAAAAAGTAATAAAAGACTGTGTGCTTAATTGCATTGATGTATTGGTAGGTCTTTTGACAAACCAGTACGGACTAGTAAGTGATATAAACATAAATTGCTGAATACTCAGGGAGATTAGTTCTATAAAAGGTCTTGATAATGATGGCAGAAATGTAATATTCCGGTCATACTCAAGCCTTCTAATCAATTTGAAAACAATTTTAAGAAAAAGAGTCTAGTTGGTGGTTAACGCTTCAACGATGTATGGTCTTATAGCCTTAAATCCTGTATTGACGGGATGCTTTAGGATTCCGGATTTCATTGGGTCTTTATGCGGTTTTACATCTGGTATTCATTTCGATGAATATTAAAAAAATGCTTGTAAAAGCGAACCCACAGTGTAATTGCTTAAGTCTCTAAACTTGATCGCAAAAAGTACTTCGTGTACAAAATGAACTACAGACTTGATCAAACCACGCTGTGAGTCATACATTGTCCCATTGCTCGCGTCTTATTACCATTAAGAAACGGACCACAAGGGACACAATATCTGTAAACCGACAGATGAAATCGTGCATACTCATCCTTGGGTACGGACCTTAGGGTATTGCTTGATAACGGGGGTATGTCTTGTAGTGGGGATTACGGACTATAATTGCTTAAAAAGAATAATCATTTTACATCAAATTGGTTCTAAGGTTTAAGTCAAGTTGGGGTGATTTGGAGAAAATCAAATTACGCTTGAATCAAGATTTCAAACGAACTCTTTCTGATATTTGTACCTAATTGAACCAATTAAGAAATATCACCGAAAGTTCTAAAAAATTTGTTAGAAAATTTAAGTGGACAATAATACAAATAATCAACTTAACATCAGTCACAATAAAAGCTGAAAATATAACTATGATGAACGGAAATTTTAGTCAATATGATTCCCTGGTCAAACTCACAAAAATATGTACTGGTTTGTTAGATGTTAGTTACTTTACTGCTTTACATTTACTACATTTTATTTTAGTTTAAAATTTCAAAATCCAAAAATATTTTAGCCTTTTCTACTTTATTTTCGATTTACCAAGCTGGCGAATAATTCAAAACAAACGGAAAAAGTTTGTTACCCCAAATTTAAGTTAATCGTGCTTAACGTATTGTCAACCGGTATTGGTTGTTTTTAATGTAAAAATCCGTTTAATTTAAACCGTACCGATCTTTGATCGGGTGATTTAATGTAATTTCAATTGAAACATTAATGGACTTAATTGGATCGTTAATGGGCTTAATTGATTATTTAAATCATTGAAAACCCTAATTGGTTTTTAATATTATTTAAATCCTTAATGAGATCTTTATCTCATTCGTTAAAGAAATTTTGGTGATTTGTTAATTGTTTTAACGAATGTTAAGCCATTCGTTATTTAAACATAACGAATGAGTTTCTCATTCGTTATAAAGACATTCACTTCCGTTGTGCATAACGAATGGAAGACATTCGCTTAATCATTTAATGAATGTAACGATTTTAATGTATCATTCGTTAAGATTTTACCGAACGACTTTTAATTCGTTATAAAGTTGACGAATAAGAGAGTTAATGAAATATTCGTTAAAGGTTGACGAGTGGAAACCTTATTCGTTTAAAAGGTTGACGAATCAGGTTTATTAATTTACCGAATGGGGCCATTTGTTAGTTCAAAATTTGAACGAATGACCTCGGAAAGTGTACCATTATTGGGTTTATAAACCCAAGGTTAGATGAATGGCTATTCATTCGCCATTTCCTATTTCAATACCAACTTAAACAAAACTCTGGCAAAATTTTCTAGAAATCTATTATTTGCATATTATCCAGATTAATTAACATCTTCTTATTCTACAGGTATCGACGGTCTCAATGATATGAGATTCGAGTGATTTCATCGGAGTTTTAGGGTTTAATAGATTCATGAGATCATTGAATATTAACTGAATCGTTAAACTTTCATAAAACGTATATTAGGGTCAATTTTAGTACAGATGATCCTTGTTTAGTGTATTAAAATGATTTCCGATCATTGTCGTTGTGCTTAATTGTTTATGTAATAGAAGATCAAATGTTTCTAAGATATTCATTGTCGTTTTTTACTTTAATTAGTCAAAATTAAATTGTAAAATTGACTCATGTTAGTCAAAGTGGGTAATGAAGTCAGATCCGTTATTTTTATAACGAATGATAGTCAGATTCGTTAACTTGTTAACGAATGACTATATGATTCGTTAAAGTAGTAACCAATAAGAATAACGAATCTGAGTTGATACGTTAAAGTATTGATAATAAAATTCGTTAGTTTAACGAATGATTTAACATATTTGTCTGATTCGTTATTATAACGAATGAAAGATATTTCATGTATAACGAATGTCTCATTCGTGTGATGGACTTTCGTTAATCAGTATTATTTTATTTTTTTAATCTCTTACTAATACTTTATTGTAGATTTAAAAGTTATAGCAGACGAGAATATTCAAAACCCTATTCCCGAGCAAAATCCCGATGCTAATCCTGAACAACAGCCTCAAGCTCAAGATCAACCTGAGGAACAAACTCCAGTTTTATTATCATGGAATAAAAGCCATAACATTTGTGCTTTTCTAGAGACGGAATTTGAAGACTCACCGATCTTTGAAGGCATGATTCGTTTCTTATTACGCTCCAGGATATAGAAGGCCATCTCTACACATACGGTGGTTTATCAAAGCATTATTCGAGCCTTTTGGGATACCGCTAGACTTAATGAGACCAAGAATCAGATAGAAGCGGTTATTTAGGATAAACGAGTGGTTATTGATATTGGAGTTATTAGGAGACTCGTTGAATTTTCATGATACAATAGACTATAGATGCGAGTTTGAAAAGGATTTGATTCGTGGGTTGTTTGGATGGATTAAGTATAATGGTGATTTGGGAAGGTTGATGTACAACAAAGCAAACTTGTGCGAGCAGTACAAGTATTTGCTTCATGTTTTGATTCATTGTCTCGGTGGACGAAAAGGAGGCTTTGATGAGTGTCGTGTGAAGCTTTAGTCTGCGTTTGTTGCCTTAGTGTTGAATAAACCATTCAATTTCTCTGAATTGGTTTATTATCACTTGAAGGAGAATCTTATGAGCCGTCACAAGTTCCTTATGTATCCGAGATTCTTGCAAATGATGATCAATGATCTCCAGCCTGACTTAATTAAAGATCAAGATGATGTATTAAAGCTTGACCGGATGAATGCAGAGACTATGAGACATTTACGAACTTATCGTGGTCAAAGCATTCAAGATCGTCCTAAGTTTAAATGCTTGATTGGTCATCTTGCTAACATTGACTATCAAGAGCCACCTAATGATCGTTGGGCTCATGATGATTCGGATTCTGAGCGTGAAGGTGGTGATGGTGGTGACGGTGGTGGTGATGGTGGTCCAAGACCACAAGCTCAACTAACGTATGAGCAAAAACGTAAGCATAAGGGGAAAGAACCGGTGGTAGATAAGGGAGAGAAACCAAAGAGACAACGTGTCAGACGTGGTTCAGGTATCGAGATATCGAGTCAACCGTTTGAGCGATCTACTCCACCTGTACATGTACCGGTATATGTATCTGTTTCAGCTGTTGTTCCTTCTTCTCCAGTACCATAGAGTATTCTGAGATCTCCAATTCCTGTTGTTACTCAATCTCCTACTCCTGTTCAGATGCCTATCTCTCCGGTTCCTCCATCTATAACTTTTATTACTACTTCAAGACCAGATACAGTGTTTGGTGATGTGATTGAGAGTGTATTGGCAAGTATGCCTATTCCACAGCCGACTACTCCAGTTACTTTGTAAGGCCCCGAACCCCGGGAACCCCACAGTTGGTAACCATTCAAAACACTCGTAAAAATAACTGAACTTAAAAAAAAAACAATTCTTTGCATTAAAATAACATCACAGAGTATAATTCGGCGGAAAACATAAATAAATGATTGAGTTCCCAAAACCCAGGAATTTAACCCCAAACCAAAATTAAGTATCACTTTTATAAGTCTTTTGAAATAAAATGTTCATAAACAATTCTTCATTCCAGTATACCCTTCACCGTCCAAGTAGCTCTGTGCACGTCCAAGTGATAAGGCATCCTCTTCCTAACCTGAAACTCACACTAACATGCACATAAAGTCAGCTTAAGCTGAGTGAGTTCAAGTTTTAAATAAGTAGCAAAAGTCTTAATAATCATTCCAACGGTTTAAAACAGCACACGGAAGTACATCGGTTAGGTCACCACATTCAATAAATAGTCATTCTTACGTATGAGCATCTCTATATGTGCATTCCTATATATATGAATATATATATATATATATATATATATATATATATATATATATATATAACATTCAATAATAACATTCAGGGCCGAGAAAACGTACAACCCAATCACGTAACATTCGGCGCATGCAAACACAAAGTAGGCATACGCAACATTCAGTAGTCGAGACGACTACAACATTCGCCAAATATTGGCCATTCTAAATATATATAAATATATATATACATACACACATTCTATAACATTCCAAGGCCTACCAATACTAGCAAGCCTATGTAAAACCATTTAAAACATTTCATCAAGTGAGAAAACCCTTAGGTGTGCATGCTAGCCCAAAACTTAAAAAGAGTTAAACGGAGCATCAAGAACTCACCTGAAATCAATCGAACACCTGCAACGAGCTAGGAAATCCCTAAGTGCACAATCACAAGCAAGGGCCTGTAAAGTATACACAACGTGTTACTAAGCTAGACCGTAAGAACACTCTTGTCTAATGGGCCATTCAAGCCCAACAACTTGGCCCAAGGCCCAACACTTGGCCCAAGGCCTAACACTTTCAATTAACCAAATCCACCCTACGATTAAGGTCGGGGCTAACCATGATGCACCACTCGCCTGTCGGAAATCAAATCGAGTCGAATACGCGCGTAATGAACCATAAAACAAATTGTTAAACGAATCAGCCCCAAATGGGCCAAATTCCCATTTTAATCCTTTAATTCATCATAATTAAGTCACCCGAGTTGATAGGGCTGACGGTTCCTTTTTACAACTCTCAAATTAACATTTAAACGAAAATTCGCGCACCGCCTACTCGATTGACCAAGCACCAACCAAAACAGCCCCGAGCATCAAAAAAATAATTTTCCCACAGCCCTTAGACTCCCCTAGGGCCGTACAAACTGATTCGGTTGGTCATCCAACCGATTAATGCATCAAACTCAACAATTTGCAATTCTACACCCGATAAACCCTAGTTTTCGAATAAAAATCGATTGACCGACCTAAACACCTCCGATGGATATGAAATTTTAATATGATGTAAATTCCATACCTGGGGATCTTTCTACATCAGAAACTCTAATTTTTATCCACGGGAAGTGGGTCAATTACACCTTGGCCGAAAATCTGTCCAACGAGAAGTATCGGCAAAATTAAGCATCAAAACAATTAGGGGTGAACAAAAAGAGTGTTGGGAATTGTAGTACATACCTTGAACTACTTCTAGGAGCTTGGAATTGATCAAAAATTCGAAGCAATGAAGGGGGGAGGGCTATACTCGGCCGATCGCAGCAGCAGCTAGGGCTAGGGTTTATTTTTTTGTTTATTGTTATATTATAAAACATTTTCATTCTAGCCCCGGAATTTAATAATAATGCAACTTAGAAGAAATGTTATGCGATTAGACGTACCGGGATGACGTAAAGGCTTCTGAGAAACGTCGGATAAATCCCGAGAATTATACATACTCTACAAGCTTTAGTTCTTGAAACCGGAATTAACGGGAGTTACATACTCCAGCTACTCCTACACAGTTGCAAAGACCTAAGCATTCCTTTATGACTTTTAATCGTCCTCAGGGTCCAATGCAACCTGTTCATCCGAATTTCTTTGGTATGTCTCCTCAAGCTCAATGGTTTCACATGATTAATCTGCTACATCTTCAACAGACACAGATGCAAGCTGACCGAACGGCACATGAGCTAGCACAAAAGAATATGTACCAACATATTCAGTTTGTTCAACGAGAAAACAGGGAACTTAGAGCCCTTGTTGCTGCTCAGGGGGAGAGATTGGATAAGCAAGACGAGATTATACTTCAACTCACGTGTAAAGATGATGAGTTGAAGAAATTGAAGAATGATGAGGATGATAAAGATGGTGAAGGAGGTGTGGATCAGCAACCGGGCGGTAGTTCTGAACCGTCGGCAGATAATTAGGCTGAGGCTGGTAGTGGTGATGGGCCAGAGAGTAATTTGCAGATTGTGCCATACAAGGATTACATGAGAGCCAAGCCTATTGATGTTATACCGGCTAACATGATTCTATTTGTTGGGATGAATGGTATTGTATATAGTATGGTGAATGCGGATGAGATCGAAGAAGGCAAGTTTGTGGATCATTCATTGACTAAAGAGCAAATAGCTTTGCTTCTGGATCTAAATGAAGAGAAAGTTGAGGATTTGGGAAAGAGTGTGGATGTTGATGTTGAATTTGAGGAAAGTACAAATACAAGCATTCCACATGGGAATGTGCCTGAATATGATGAAGTGGAGGTAGAGGATGTTACTACTAAGGAGTACCCTGAGTTTTACACTGACAACAGCAACGACTCAGGTATTCCATTCTTCACTACAGAGCATTTTGAATCAGTAGCACGTCGGTTGCGAGAAGAAAGGGAAAGGTGGAATAAAGCTGCAGAGACAAGTCATCTATCAGTGAAAGAAAAGAAGCATAAACGTGCTTTGGATGGTATGTTCGAGCATGATATGAAGAGGATGAACAAGATGATTGAGACCTTTCGTTATCACGAACGGTAGGAAGTCAGATTGGCAAAGACTCGAGCATCTGCATACCAGATGAAGAAATACAAGCCGATGAAAGAGGTTAGAGGTGATTTGGTCGCGTGGCAATTTGATTCTAAGCTTTAGGTATATATAGTGAAATGGGAGCATGGTATTTATTATTTTAACCGCCCACACGATATTTTATCTATGCCAAGGTGGGATGTTAGAACACTAGTCAATAGACCGTTCGTGAATCGAGGAAAGATGTCTGGGCGGAGTGGCTCTATGCTCATTTATTACATGAAACCCGTTATGGTTTCAAGTTCTTCAAGCCACATGTGCCTACTCACAAGTAAATAGATGAGAATGATCCGCGCACTGGTTGGAGGAAGATGATCTTACAGGTGAAGCCGCCGAAGACAATGAAGAGGGCACCAATGATGACATTCCCTCAGAGTCTATTCACCTCGTTCAACTACTGGTATTGTGATAATCGAACGAGTGAAGCGGTTATTGTTTTGGGCACCGGATCAAACACGAGTGTCATATGTGTGATTGACCCGATTTGGCTCGTTAACTTATCTGAGTCTGACAACGATGCTTTATTTACTAGTCTCGCTAACGTAAGCGACTATGAGCTTGTGATGCAGTTTCAGAAGGTTGTTCATGTCTGTTATGCACACAAGATCCATCGCTGTTGATACATGTTTTGTACATCTCGGTCTTTATTAGGTTATTATTATATTAGGTTTATAATGTAACGGCTATTAATGTAAATATGCCCATTCGTCTTAATTGTAAGGAACATTAGTTACCTTTTAATGAATGTGTCACATTCGTATAAATGTAAGTTCCATTCGTTAACCCTGCTTGACGAATGGGACATAACGAATGTAGGGCTATTCGCTATGTGTAATGTATAACGAATGAGATGTCTCATTCGTTAGTCTTTAATGTAACGGATCTGGTCATCCCCTATATATATCCTGTAAGATATTCTTTAATGTAGCAGTTGGATTATTCTCTCTCAAGTGCCGTTACTCTGCCTGATTGTGCTCTCTATACACACAGTACACACAGTTAAAGTAACCTAGCCTAATCGTATACATAATCAACGAATGAATCGATGTCATCATAAGATCTAGATCCGAACAAGCTCAATCATAATGATCCGCAGGAATAGATAAGTGGGGATGTTAATGATGGTTCTCGAACGAGACACCATCTTGTTAATGTATGTGACGATGTGGTTAATTGTAATGTATCTCCTATAGATGATCCAATTTTCTGTGCTTATGCAAATTTTCACTCTACGGGAATTCTAAACATTGCAAGATACACTTGCTTTTTATCTCAGATAGAACCGACTAGTGACACTATGGCACTCAAGGAACCGTCTTGGGTTGAAGCTATGCAGGAGGAGCTGCAGCAGTTCGTAAGACTGGGTGTGCGGGATCTTATTGACAAACCTGACCGAGTAAAAAGGGCTATATCAACTAAGTGGGTTTATAAGTGCAAGAAAGACGACCGTGGGGTTATCGTGAGAAACAAGGCACGATTGGTCATATTAGGTTATAATCAACAAGAAGGCATTGATTACACGGAAGTGTATGCTCTAGTAGCACGACTGGAAGCAATACGCATTTTTCTAGCCTACGCAGCCTACAAGAACATCAAAGTTTATCAGATGGATGTTAAATCGGCATTCTTGAATGGAGAAATTCATGAAGAAGTGTACGTGAAGCAGCATCCCGGCTTTGAAGATCCGGACTATCCCATGCGTGTTTATCGGTTAAACAAGCCTCTATATGGTTTACACCAGGCCCCGAGAGCTTGGTGCAGCACGTTGGCTGACCATTTGATTGATAGTGGATTCAAGAGGGGAACTGTGGATTGTACTTTATTTTACAAGAATGTTGGGGTTGATCTGCTCCTCGTCCAGATCTATGTGGACGATATTATTTATGGTTCGATGAACGACAGCTGGTGCAAAGAGTTCGAGATGATGATGCAGACAAACTTCGAGATGAGTTCGATGGGGGAGATGAACTTCTTTGTGGGATTGCAAGTTCACCAGTCTGATTCTGGGAATTTTATCCATCAGACAAAATACGTGACCGATGTCTTGAGCCGATTCAAGATATCTGCCGGAAAGATCCCTTCGACACCTCTTCCCGTGGGTCACAATTTGTCACCGGATGAATTGGCGGATACCGTTGATCCGAGCCTATATCAAGCCATGATTGGTTCTCTTATGTATTTGACTGCATGACGTCCTGTCATTATGTTTGCTGTTTACTGATGTGCCAGGTACCAATCGAGTCCCCGAGTGACTCATCTGGCAGCAGTTATTACATTATCTAAGGGGAATTCCTGATATCGGGTTGTGGTACCCAAGGATGATAAGTTTGATCTCACGGCTTATACTGATTCGGACTACGGAGGATGCAAGATCAACTTCAAGTCTACAACAGCGGGTTGTCAATTCTTAGGAAACCGGTTTGTTTCCTGGCAATGTAAGAAGCAGACAACGGTCTCAACTTCTACAGCCGAGGCGGAGTACGTGGCTGCCTCGAGTTGCTGTTCACAGGTTCTCTAGATCCAGCAGCATTTTAGGGATTACGGTTTGAAGTTTCTTACTACTCCCATTTATATTGACAATTCAGCCGCTATTTCAATAACCAAAAATCCAGTTCAACATTCCAAAACAAAACATATTGAAATCCGTTATCACTTCATACGTGATTGTTTTGAAAAGAAACTAATCGATATTGAAAAAATTCAAACGGATTTTGACAAGGCTGACCTTTATAACAAGACTTTCGATAAAACAGGTTTTCAATACTTGATTGGTATAAATGGTTTAAAAACGTTATCGGACATTTAAAAGCTCGGTTGAATCATTTTATTTCATTTTTCTTAGTTTTTGTTCTGTTTGTAGTTTTTAGGGGGGGGGGGGGATATAAAAATCCTAAAATATTGTGGTTTTTGTTTTGTTTGTAAAGAAAAATTTAAAAACTCCAAAAACATTAAAAATTTTAAAAAATTCAAAAACATTGAAAAATGCTCCTCAAAATTGAGTCTTGAAGCAAAAAGGGAAATGATAGTACATTGATCATTTGATCCTAAGTACAGTAAAAAGTAAGTAAAAAAAGACTGTGTGCTTAATTGTATCGATGTATTGGTAGGTCTTTAAACAAACGATTAAGGATCAGTAACTGATGAAACTTAAATTGTTGAATAGAAAGAAGTATTGGTTTCTAGAAAAAGTCTTGATAATGATGGCAGAAATGTAATAATCTGGTCATACTCAAGCCTTTTTAATCAATTTGAAAACAATTTTTAAATAAAAAGCTTCTAGTTTGTGGTTAACGCTTCAACGATGTATGATCTTGTGGCCTTAATCCTGTATTGATGGGATGCTTTAAGGTTCCCGACACCATTGGGTCTTTATGCGGTTTTACATCTGGTATTCATTTCGATGAATATTAAACAAATGCTTGAAAAAGCTAACCCGCAGTGTATCTACTTAAGTCTCTAAACTTGATCGCTTAATGTACTTAGTGTACTAATTGAATTACAGACTTGATCAAACCACGCTGTGAGTCAAACATTGTCCCCTTGCTTGCGTCTTATTACCATTAAGAAACGGATCACAATGGGCACAATGCATGTAAACCGACAGATGAAATCGTGCATACTTGTAGGTTCCCCTGGACGGATCACACGAGATATCCCGATATACACAGGTGCGGAATCCCTGTGTAGATCGTTACGGACGTAGAACACAAACACACGAATACGATACGAACAAACACACGTTATATTAATAACTCAACGCGTGATATAATCACAGTTACAGACTCTCGACCTCACGTCACTTGACTCACTGATTTACACCAACTTGAACTACTACTAAACAATAATCCGTAACCTAAATAAATAAACGACAACTTCGCCTCAGGCGAAGTTGTCCATAACTTCGCTTGGTTAACAAGTTCGCCTAAGCGAACTTGTCAACAACTTCGCTTGGTTAACAAGTTTGCCTAAGCGAACTTGTCAACAACTTCGCTTTAAACAAACAAATACATAAACAATATTACAGACTCGATTACAGACATTAGACATATGAACTACTGACATTTATGCACCAACAGACTCCCCCTTGGCAGTAGCTTCATATCTTGATCTTTCAGCTCAAGTCTCGTAACCCTGTAACTTCAAGCGTGCACTCCTTCTCTAACACACACCGACACAACTCGTTGATACTTTCTTGCTTCGTCCTTCCAAGCTGGAATATAAAAGATTTTCTTCTCGTTAAGCACCTTCAGATCAGCTTGCGATAAGTTAACAAGATGCATCGGATCGTAAACTCTAAGAATCTCTTGTTCATCCTCATCTTCCATCACTGCCTCCGCTGTCTCACAATCAACGAACCACCACTTTAGGTCTTTGAGCACATCCTTGGGCATAAGCTTCATCGGTACTTCTTTAAGACACCGGATTGGTTTATACTTCATAACCATCCAAGGCTTTCCATCAGCTCTCAAACCTCTATCCTTGTCTTCAACAAGTTTCCCTTTCTGTGGTTTCAACAGCTCAAACTTCTTTTCCTTTATGCTCTCTTTCCATACGATTTTCCCTATGACTCTAGCCATATTATCGTCACTTCGATTGATCAACCCCAATCTGGCTAAGTCTTTAACCTCACACTCAGGCAGTGTGTTTAACGATCTCAACATTCTTCTAAGGTACTGAACTCCATCATATCGTTTAATCACGAAGAGCCGCAACTGCTCATCATAAATCCAGCATATAATCCCTTTCTTTGCTTCAGCATAGCCCTTAATATTGTAACTCTTTTTGAACATGGTAGGGACTGCCGGTTTCTTCGTTTTGACGAACCATTGAGCGTATCCGTCCTTCCACCTCGGCTGCTCTTCCCATTCAGTATCTTCAACTGCCGTCTGATCACCCATATCGGCCTTCTCAACCTCTGGAATGTCATGTTCGACATTTTCCTCTACTATCTCTCCTTCCTCAATCTCATTTTCAATCTCAATCTGCTCACCGATCTTCTCAATCACATCACTCGGCAGCACATCTTCATCAAACAACACATCGTCGCTGAACATATCATCGTCAAGTTCCCTCAACGCATCAATCACGTCATCATCAACCAACACCACATCATCACCACCAGAACCACCAGCCGCGTCAGCAGACTCCCCCTGAGCTGTGGAAGTACCAAGAGCTTGAGAAGTTCTTGGCAGCTCACCACCTGCATCTTTCGACGCATTGGGATCACCGTCTCGGTCATTTCTTCTCTTCGTCCTTAGCTCGTCGCCCTTACAGCTCATCTCCCCCTGAGATGCCAAGAACTCCTTCAAGGCATCGATAATTTTCCCATGCTCAACCAGGAGGGATGACTGTAGTTGATTTGCTTCTACTAGGCGTTGAATAGTCTTCGATTGCTCTGCCACTATCCGCTCTAGTGAAGCTATTCTCTCTGAGTCTGACATAGGCGTAGGCGAGACATCAGAAGCAGGCGTAACCGCAGGTGGTACCATACCTGATAACCCTGCAGTAGTGACGACCGTTGACTCTACAAATCGTGCAGCTACCACCGACTGAGTAAGCGTTGGAGGTGGTAGAGACACAATCTCCGGAGTCAACATCTGGATAGTAATGGTAGATGGAATGCCAGCAGATGATGTAGCCACCACGGGAACATCCGCAGCGCTTGTACTTGTAACCTGTACAGAAGTAGGAACGATAGACATACCAGACAGTGCAGCCGGAGCGAAACGTACCATCCTTGAAGTCTCTCCAGCTCCCATACCTGCACCTGTCCTTTCCCGTCTTGAACGTCTTATCAGCTTATGTATATCTTCTTCCTCTTCTGACTCATCATCATCCTCCGTTCTCTTTCTCTTCCCAAAAGTTCTCTCTCGAGACACCATCAACCGTCTCCCCTCATTCATGATCTCATCCAAATCTGAGTCAGCCATCGACGTAGCTGCTCTAGTAACACTCACACCCGAACCTTGTGCAGCAGAGACCTGCACCTCTTCATGTGTAACAACTTGATCCATATCGAAATAACCTTGACCTCCAAAGACAGCATCAAGATCTATATCCTCTGCAGCCGACACAACAGGCACAGCAGATGCAGCTTGAGTTGCTCTTGCCTGTCGTGGTTGAGGATCTCTGAACTCGTCCCCACCAGCAGGAACATACTCTGGGTTGATTAAAAACCCAAACAGTGGAGTATGCCTTGGACGACGTACAGGGTTGCTCCTCGCACTCGAAGTGCGGCATTGAGCAAAGATACGTTTGCTCACAGATTCCACGTATCTGATCGGTCGTCTCTGAGGTAGATTCGGAGCCACATGGTTCAATATCATCTGGATGAAACGTGGATACATAATGAACCGCTCCCGAGCCATAGCCCTTCTCTGTCTGTCAATCTCGTAAAAGACCATCTGACTAAAACTATAGCGTTTATTGTAAGTCAGTGCAGTCATTGCGGACTGCATGGTCGCACCCATTCCGTCAGTGCCCGCCTTCCTTCCTGACATGCAAACTATCATGACGTGCATAAGGAAGCGCCACTGACCAAGTAGAAAACCCTTCCGTCTCTGTGAATCGCCTAATGGACCAGAATAGCCCATTCGGAGAAACGCTCCATCACGAAACGGAGCCACAAACTCAGTTGGGTCGTCCCTCGTCTCTTCTCCAAACCGTAACGCCACCCGAATCTGTTCAGAATTGAACTGAACCTGTTGATTGTTCACAGTCGCTCGCATGACCGGGGGCTCAACACGACAATCGTATTCTACCGTCTGCCAAAAGTCTTCGATATTTGGTAAGGATATCGGCAGAGTGTTCGTGATAGCATGAAAAATCCTCGAGCGTATGAGGAAAGTAATAATCTCGCGGTAATCCTCAACGCCGCTCGCTTCCGGGTCAAGGGTGATGTACATATTGTGACCCGGGAAAAATTGCCGTTGGTTATCACCATCGTCTCCTCCTGCACCTCCAGCACCAGCTACTGCAGCCATATCTGCAACAAGCGAACCAAGTTAGATAAACGTTAATCAATAACACAAGTTCGCTAGTTACCATGAGCGAAGTTGTGATAAACTTTGTATAGGCGAAGTTAAAGATGAGGCGAAGTTGGGAACAACTTCGCTTCAGCTTTAAGTTCGTCTAATTAATATTAAGTAAAAATGATCCAGGCGAAGTTAATGGTAACTTCGCCTCACCACAACATCGCTTCAGGCGAATTTAAGTTTTAGGCGAAGTTACGGATAACTTCGCCTCAGGCGAACTTAAGCTTCAGGCGAAGTTACGGATAACTTCGCCTAAACCATAACTTCGCCTGAATCTGAATCGGCGACAGTAAGGATTATGGAACAATGTGCAGTTGATGTTTTCGTGATTAAGGAATCCGGAAAACATGATGTTAAGGTTATCTAGACGGTCAAAGTGGTTCTTAACACGTAAAAACAAGTTTTGAAAATCGGTTTTTAAATTCCGATGGTCCGAGGTTTCGAAATCGGTCCAAACGACCCCTGATTAGCATGAATGAACATGGAATATATGATAAATCGACATCTCGAACCTTGAATCTTAATGAAATATGGGAAAAATAACTCGGAATCGAAATAAACAATAAGTTCGCCGGAAAATCAGTAAGTTCGCCGGAGAATACGGATAAGTTCGCTGTTTTTGAAAAGTGATGAACAGTTTGACTCTTGAACATCCTTATATAGGGTCTGGGTTATACAGGCGAAGTTACGGATAACTTCGTCTAGGCGAAGTTATTCACAACTTCGCCTGTTTAACAACATCGCCTATATTTACAAAATCAAACCTTATAATTTGAACATTTTTCAATTAACTCTTTAAAACTCCCCTTTAAGAAATAAATGACATGATTAATTCTAAGTAACCAGTTAAAAAATCATAAAACTATCTAAGTACAAAAACTTAAAAAATTTAAAGTATAAGGGATCAAATTTCAGTCTAGTTAGGGCCTACCACATTTTTAGAAAAGATCCGAACAGGAATCATACTAATTACGTGACTGTCACATAGATCCGTGTTTAGCTGTATTATGACATATAGAGACAGGTTGTAAGCAGGTATAACTTAAAGTGGTTTTCATCGTTTCTGTGATACGAGTTAGGTTCGATTAAGCCTCAAAATTTAAGTGAGCAACAACTCAGAGATGTTGATTCCTCCTATCTATTCTCAAAGCGTATTTGGCTTTCCCCAAGTCACCCCGAATTGACTTTGACCCATAGTGTCTGATTAAACTTGTAAGTATTCTTGATCTGCTTCCCGTTCTTCTCTCTTACTCAATGATTGTGAAGTCTTGATTTTGTCATCTCTAATATGTTTCAATAACTCCAAATATTTTTTTTTTTTTTTGAATAAACATAGACTTCAAAGTAGAAATTAACTGCAAGTGCCGAATCTGGATCACTGCAGTATCTTGAGACGCTATCTTCACGGGAATCAGAACACTTACGGGCTCGTGTATGACTGGGTAATCACTTTTCTGCCTATCATTCGGAAAGATATATATGAAGACATGCAAAACTCTTAAGGAGTTTCCACGTAAAATCAAGTAAATTTAGTTTGTATCACATCTACTTTTACGCACCATTAAAAAGTTACCATGACATACAATGACTGTCCTAAAGCCTTTTAAGCCTAATAACTTCACTAGTTAAGCACACAGAATTAGTATATCTATCATTTTCCAAGGCTGGATCAATTTTCTGTTAAACATAGCTAACGAACTTCTTACGAAGTAACAGACTTGAAAAATAATTTCATTTCCCATTTCTTTCAAAATTTTAACATTAATCGCCCCGACCAAAACAAAGTCTTCAGGTAAACGGCTATCCCGAAGATCCAATGGATCAGCTGGACCGACCACATACTAGTATGTGTCCTTCTAACTAAGTATGATCGACTAATTTTAAGCGAAAGAATGAAAAACTCATCATAAAACGCCCCGGTCACTATCAGTAATCGGTTAATGGCTATCCTCAAAATCTACAAGTAGAAAATGAGGACCAAAACATATCCGAAGACAAGTCCTTCAAACTGATGTAACCGACATATTTTTAAGCGATTAGTGACGTTTTTTTTTTTTTTAAATATCACAAGAAAAGCATGGTTACTCGGGATTGATCATCCCATTCAGTTCAATAAGGTTTTGAAATCTGGATTTGTCAAACGCTTTAGTATATAAATCAGCGAAATTATCAAGCGTATCCACCTTTTCAAGCACAATCAATTTATTCTCAGCACAATCCCGTATAAAATGATGACGTATGTCAATATGTTTAGTTTTACTATGTTTCACGGGATTGTTAGTTACTGAGATAGCAGCTGTGTTATCAATGCAAATAGGAGTAAGTAAGAAATTCAGACCATAGTCGCGCAACTGTTGTTGAATCCAAAGAACCTGAGAGCAGCAGTTGGATGCTGCCATGTATTCTGCCTCACAGGTTGAAATTGCGACTGAAGTCTGCTTCTTGCATTGCCACGACACCAATCTGCCACCAAGAAACTGACATCCTCCAGTTGTTGACTTCCGACTCTGATTGCACCCTCCATAATCAGAATCTGTGTAAGCGACCAGCTCCAAGTCTCCTCCTCTCGGGTACCACAACCCCAGCTTCGGCTTGCCCTTGAGATACCGCAGTATCCTCTTTGCACCTTTCAAATGAGATTCTTTTGGATTTGCCTGAAAACGTGCACAAAGACAAACAGCAAACATTATATCAGGCCTAGATGCAGTTAAGTACATTATAGAACCTATTATTGCCCGATATTGAGTTGGGTCCACATCTGCATCACCGTCTACTTCAGCACCCAATTTGTGATTGACGCAGATTGGAGTATCATATGGAGAACTGTCCTCCATCTTGAAGCGCTTGAGCACATCATGAACATACTTCGTCTGATGAATGAACATCCCGTCCTTCTTCTGATCAACCTGCAATCCTAGAAAGAAAGTTAGTTCACCCATAGCACTCATTTCAAACCTTTTCTTCATGACGGCTTCAAACTCCTGACACATGGAGACTTTTGACGCAGCAAATATAATGTCATCCACGTAGACTTGTACCAGCAGGAAGTTGCTTCCATCTCTTTTGAAGAACAACGTGCTATCAATTTTCCCTCTTTCAAAACCATTCTCGAGCAAGTAATCCGATAAAGTTGAATACCAGGCACGAGGTGCCTGATGTAATCCATACAACGCCTTGCTCAACCTGTACACGTGATCTGGAAAGTCTGGGTCAGAAAAACCCGGAGGTTGTTCAACATACACAACCTCATCAACTTTCCCATTCAAAAACGCACTCTTCACATCTAGCTGAAACACCTTCATCTTTTCATAAGCAGCAAATGCTAAAAACAATCTTATGGCTTCCAACCTGGCGACAGGAGCGAACACTTCGTTATAATCAATCCCCTCTTGTTGATTAAAACCTTTAACGACTAGCCTAGCCTTGTTTCTTATAATAATCCCCTTATCATCTCTCTTGTACTTAAACACCCATTTTGTGCCTATCGCATGCACATTCTTTGGTTTTTCAACCAAAGTCCAAACTTCCATCTTCTCGAATTGAGCCAACTCTTCTTGCATGGCTTCGACCCACGAGCTGTCCTTTAAAGCCATTTGATAATTCTTCGGTTCAATCTGGCTTATAAAGCAGGTGTACAGGCATTCATTGATTATTCCTGTCTCCTTAATGCATGTATAAACACAGGTGTGTTCATTCAAGCTACTTCTCGTTTGTACACCTGAGGACACATCACCAATCACATTATCCAAAGGGTGATCTTTATGAATTCTCGTTGTCGGAACAGAACCGACATGCAAATTATCTTCCAAGTTAGAAGAGAGCTCGTCAATGGTTGTTTCATGCTGAGAGTGAAAAGGATTGATAAATTCTTCTTCAGTCGAGGCAGCAGGGGGTACCAGTAGAGTTTGATGAGGAAGGTTGACATTTATCAATCAGCTGTCTTTGCAATAGATTTTCTTCCTCATCAAGTATCATCTTCGTCGCAACTCTTTCTTCTTCTTCAGAAATTTCCAAATCCGGTATGTTAAAAGACTTAAAAAGCTTAACATAGTCGAAAAGCTCAGCAGGTCCATTGCTTGGTTTTGGTGGTTGGTAACTTGTGATGTCGGTGTTACACACCACCTCCACCTTGCAGGTCGAAGTATTGAAGACACGTCTGTTGGGAGTACCAATAACATAACCGACTAAGATTCCTTCATCGGCTACTTCGCCAAATTTAGAATTTGTCTTCAAGATCGAACAAGGGGACCCGAATGGTTCAAGACCACTCAAGTTGGGCTTCCTTCCATGCATAAGCTCGTAACACGTTTTACCAAGTCTCTTAACAGTTAACACTCTATTCAGAACATAGCAGGCTGTAGCAACTGCTTCAGCCCAGAACATCACAGGAAGCTTCGAATCTGCCAGCATAGTTCTGGCTCCTTCAATTAAAGTTCGGTTCTTCCTTTCAGCCACTCCATTCTGTTGCGGAGTATACGGAGCGCTGTATTGGTGTCCAATTCCTTTCTGAAGACAGAAGATCTCCATCTCAAAATTCTTGAACTCCGTTCCATTGTCACTCCTGATGAATTTAACTGTTTTACCCATGACGTTCTCAACTTTGGTAATCAAATTCTTCACCATTTGAGCCGTCTCATCTTTCGATTTCAGAAAATATACCCACGAATATCGCGAGTAGTCATCAGTGATCACCAAGCAGTAAGAAGTACCTCCTAGACTTTTTGCATATACGGGACCGAAGAGATCCATGTGAAGCAATTCTAGAGTACTGGCAATAGAGTTGACCTTCTTGGTGAGATGGGATTTCTTGTGTTGCTTTCCCTTCTTGCATGCTATACATTTGTCTTCAAAGTTAAAACTTTTCAAGGGAACGCCCATCACAAGTCCATTCCTGACAATGTGGTTCATCTTCCGAAGATGAATGTGCCCCATCCTCCTGTGCCACAGTTCGGATTCCGATTCACTTTCTTTCGTCATTAAACATGATTCTTCCGTGGCCATTTCAGTAGACCTCATATCCATTACATAAGTATTTGTATCACGTGGAGCTTTCATCACTATGCACTCGTCTGGTATCTGAAAACCAGGCTTCAACACGATCGCCTCATTCTTCGTGAAATGAACAGTGTACTCCTTATCACAAATCTGCGACACACTCAGCAGATTGTGCTTCAACTCTTCTACAAAGTTCACATTCTCAAGAGTCATTTTTCCATTGGACACCGTTCCTCTTCCAGTAATTCTTCCTCCACTTTCACCGGCAAAGCTAACTCTCGCTCCTTGAACAGGTTTTAAGTCGTGCAACAAGTATTTGTTACCCGTCATGTGCCGGGAACAGCCGCTATCTACAATCCAAAGACTGTGGGCAGCCCTGTTCAACTGTTCCTGCACAATAAAGCAAAGGATTAGAATCTAGGGACCCAAGACCAATTGGTCTTGGATCTATACATCCCGTACTTCTGCTTTCCAAAGTTAGCATCTGGATAATTCCTGTCAGTCCTATTAGGAAATCTCCTTGGAAATTGAGTGTGAGGCCTTCCAAACCTATGTATATTGAAAGTATTATATCTTGTGGTTTGGTTATTAGCATTGTTAAACTGAGGTTTGTTTCTGTGAAAACCTGAATTAGTTACATTTCGGAACTTTGAAGGGTTTTCATTTTTAGCAGTATTAAAATTACCATTAGGCTTATGCTCAGTTTTAATAGGCCTCACACCTCTGAATTTCGGCGTCAGAGGGCAATCTGCAACAAGATGTCCTAACTTATTACACCTAAAACAACACCTATGCTCCATTTTCTTTTCAAAGGTTGTTTTGGATGTCGAGGCTGTGTTACCGGCCGTTCGTCTCACATAAGGTGGGACGTACGGGTTGAGTGGAGTACTCTTTTTATAAGTTTTATCTTTTTCTCCACCAGTGGGTAACACTACCTTCTCTTTTGTCTTACCCGATTCGGACATCTTATCCGAATCTGATGAGATTGGACTCGTAACAGAAATTTTCACACTTGAAACAGGCGAACTCGTTTCGCCACTACTAACACTTGGTTCTTTACTCGTAACCTTGATTGGAACTGTCTGAGGAACTTCAAAATCAACAGATTTCTGAACACTAGGGTTAAAAGTGTAATTGTGGTTATAAGGTGGTGGAACCTCGTGATAACCAATTCCTCCCCTCTTCGCAGAGGAATCTTGACCACTAACAAGGTGATCAAGAATAGCTGAGGAATTTCTGAACTGCTCAAGTTTTCGGTTCAGTTCCACCACTTTCACCTGGTGGTCAGCAATCTGCTTTTCTCGTTCAGCAATCAGTTTAGTCTTTTCTTCTAAAACCTCATAACTTAGATCAATTACTTCAATTTTTTCAGCAAGTTTTGTTTTTAAGCTTTTAACATCTTTTTCACACGCTTTTATTTTAACTTTGTAACTGTTTTCTCTTGCTTTCATAAAGTGATGCTCTTCTTTAAGAGTTTTAAATTCAGCATCTAAACGAACATACTGATCAGTTATGGTAGCAAGTTGCTCAGACAAATTCTCACATTTAGTACAAATAGGTTTAGAACTTACTTCGGAGAGTTGATCCTTGTTATCTGCCATGAAAGCTTTTTCCTTACCAGTAGCTTTCTCTTCTCCGGTAATCTTCTCACATTCTTCATTCTCAACCTTAGCCATATTTGCCTGCTCACTAGTTTCATTCGAATGCAGATTCTAGTTGTATTCACCTGCTTCTCTGGACATCATGGCATTGACTTCTTTACTACTCCCAGTGTGCTGTGCAGACCGGCCTAGACCACGTTCAACTCGCTCGTTTCTACACTCTTTGGCAAAGTGCCCGTTTTGTTGACAGTTATAGCACCTCACCTTAGACTTGTCGAACCCTGGCCTGCCACCAATAAACTTTCTCCCCGTCTTTCTCATAAATTTCTTCACTCTCCTCACTATCATGGCCATCTGCCATTGTAAATCCATTTCCTCCAGATCATCAGCATCGATCTGGTCATAGTCTTCATCCAGCATCGCTGGATCAACAACCTTTCCTTGAATATAGTTTTCATATGAAGCAATAAACGAAGCATAGAGGCCAAACTGCCCTTCAGCAGATTTGACGCTCATTGGCATCTTAGAGTAATTATTGCTTGAGGAACTTGAAGATCCACTACTCTTGCTTGCTGTCTGTTGAGTACCACTTGATCCACCCGCAACAAAGCAAACATCCCCATTTGAGTTTACTGACACATGCCCCTCCTGTGAAGACTTGGCACCCGACTCGCCCTTCGAGTAGTAGGCGGCAGAATCAGTCTTTGAACTTGAATTTGAGTTTACTTTAGCACCGTACATGCCTGGATCTTGAACCTGATCCATAGATGTCTCTTTTCTGACCATATTAAGCTCAAAAGTTCTGAGCTTGTTGACAGTGGTTTCAAGATCATAAGTAGGGAAGTCCTTGTCTTCCCTCATCAGTACAGTATACATCTCCCATTTTGGTGGGAGGGCATCGAGAAGCTTTTCCACAATCTCTTCTTCTCGGTAAGAAATGGAGTAGTTACTCAATTCAGTCATTAGATGATAATATCGAGTGATAATATCATCAAGAGATTCGTTCTTCAAGTACTTAAAGACTGAAAATTGAGTTTTGAGCAACTTTATCTTTGAAGCCCGAATACCTACATTCCCTTCAAATCTGTTCTCAAGAGCTTCCCAAAGCTCTCTAGCTGATGTATACTTTCTGAACGTATGGAGGATCTCCTGTGGAAGAGTCGTTGTGATTGCAGCATGAGCCTTGCTTTCGGCTTCATACATCTTTTTCTCCTCCTCTTCCATTTTACTGTATTTCTTGATTTGGTCTCGACCCTCATACTCCATGACTGGTGGAATATATCCATCTTGGATGCATACCCACATTTTCGCATCCTGGTACTTAACATATTGTATGAACCGATCCTTCCACGCGACAAAGTCGGTTCCCTTCAGCAACCTTGGGGCCTTTGTAGCTGACCCCGCTTCAACTTCCATCTTTACAAGCTCCGAAATGTTGATCGACGACATCTTTCTTGAAGACTAAGAAACCCGAAAAATTCTGAGTAGGCGAAGTTAAAAAAAAATTTCCTCTGAACAGTACTGTAGGCGAAGTTAAGGATAACTTCGCTTAAGTAATAACTTCGCTGGATCTTTCTTAAATTCGCATGACTGGGCGAAGTTGAGAATAACTTCGCTTAGGGTAAGCGAACTTAGAAAGTAGGCGAACTTGAAGAAAAATTCGCATAGCTAGGCGAACTTGATGAGAACTTCGCTGAGTTAGGCGAAGTTGAGGAGGTAGGCGAAGTTGTAAATAACTTCGCTTCTCCTTATATCTTCGCCGAAACCCTACGTATCCTGACGGCAACTTCGCCTGATGAACAGCAACTTCGCCTGACGAACTCAAACTTTCTGCAGATCTGAAAATCGGATTTTAACGAGGTTTTTGACGGTTTAAAGGCTTGAACACACTGGTAGGAGGCTAGAATGAGCAAAAACACCAAAAACTCGTCACGTTAATAGTCGAAATGGGACGAATTCTACACCCGCGTGAATATCCCGAACCACACAATCGAGCAAATGCTCTGATACCAATTGTAGGTTCCCCTGGACGGATCACACGAGATATCCCGATATACACAGATGCGGAATCCCTGTGTAGATCGTTACGGACGTAGAACACAAACACACGAACACACGAATACGATACGAACAAACACACGTTATATTAATAACTCAACGCGTGATATAATTACAGACTCTCGACCTCACGTCACTTGACTCACTGATTTACACCAACTTGAACTACTACTAAACAATAATCCGTAACCTATATAAATACACGACAACTTCGCCTCAGGCGAAGTTGTCCATAACTTCGCTTGGTTAACAAGTTCGCCTAAGCGAACTTGTCAACAACTTCGCTTGGTTAACAAGTTCGCCTAAGCGAACTTGTCAACAACTTCGCTTTAAACAAACAAATACATAAACAATATTACAGACTCGATTACAGACATTAGACATATGAACTACTGACATTTATGCACCAACAATACTCATCCAAGGGAACGGACTTTAGGGTATTGCTTGATAACGGGGGTATGTCTTGTAGTGGGGATTATGTGCTAGATTGTTTTAAACAAATCATTTTTAATCAAATTGATTCTGAGGTTTAAGTCAAGTTGGGGTGATTTAGAAAAAATCAAATTACACCTGAATCAAGATTAGAACCAATAGTTTCTGATATTTGTGCCTAATTAAACAAACTAAAAACATCACCAAAAGTTCTGAAACACTTGTTTGAAGATTTAGGCGGAAAACAATACCAATAATCGACTTAACACTGGTCATAATAAAATCTGAAAATAAAACTGTGATGGATGAAAATTTTGATCAATATGATTCGTTGCTCGACTCACAAAAATATGTACTGCTTTAATAGATGTTAGTTGTTTACTACTTTACATTTACTACATTTTATTTTGTTTTGAAAAAATTCAAAATTCAAAAAGATTTTACAATTTCTACTTTATGTTCGATTTACCGAACTGGAGAATAATGACAAATAAAAAAGACAAGTTTTACCCCAATTTTAAGTTAATTCGTGCTTAACGTATCTTAAAATAAAAAATCCATATTTAAGTTAAACATTACCGATCTGTGAATGATCGGGTATACTAATGTATTCAATTGAAACTCTTATTGGGTTAATGGATTATCTATTTCATTTTCTAAACCCTAATGGCTTTTAAATGATTATTTAAATCATTAATGAGATTTCATCTCATTCGTTAAAGTAAATTGGTAATTCGTTAACGTTTGCTTAACGAATGTCATGCCATTCGTCATTTATTCATAGCGAATGAACTCATTCATTATGAAAGACATTCGCTTCCGCTGAACCTAACGAATGGAATACATTCGTATAAACAGTTAACGAATGGAATGTTAGTATATCATTTGTTAAGTTTTAGCGAATGTGAATCAGATTCGTTATATGTTTAACGAATAAGATTCTTTAATTTAATGAATATGGACATTCGTTAGTTTAAATTTGAACGAATGACCTCGATTCGCGTGAAATTATTGCAAGCTTATAATCCCAAGGTAGACGAATGGATTTCTCATTCGCTTTTTACTATTTCATCAAGAACTAAGGGAACCTCTTACAAAATTTCATTATAATTTTATTCAAGCTTTTCGAATCAATTGATTGGCATATCTGTATTCTACAGGTAATGGCGAGATCCATGATACCAGAATGATGATATATCATCGTGATTTTAGTGCTTAAATCGATTAGTTTGTAAACTGATATAAATCGACATTTTAACTAATTAAATACTATCGGTTTTAATGATATTGGTGATTGATAGTTACCGATTAATGTAATAAATGGGTTTTCGAGCATGTTGTTTGAGTTTAATTGTAAATTGGTTGTGTAGATCAACAAACTCTGTGACGGAGTTCATCGTCATTGATTTGATATAATCAAAGTTATTTGGATTTTGACTTTTTATAGTCAGAGGTTAATCAGATTCGTTATGAGTTAACGAATGATCATCCTATTCGCTAAGGTAGCGAATATGTTATCTAAATCGTTAAATGTAACGAATGAGAGTTTAAATATGATTCATTATAACTAACGAATGTGCCCGATTCGTTATACATAACTTTATAGAAATGAGACATTCATTAAATACGTAGTAACGAATGAAGAATTCATTTGTTAATCAGTAGGATATGTTTGATTATTTTACTAACTTTGTATTTTTATTAACACAGAATGGCTGACGAGATCATTCAATATCCAATTCCCAAGCAACAACCAGATGTTAATCCCGAACAACAACCGGAGGTCCAGGTTCCAGAACAATTTGCTGAACCAGAACAAGCTCCTGTTTTATTGTCGTGGGATAAAAAGCACAATATTTGTGCCTTTTTAGATGATAACTTTGAAGCTTCACCAATCTTTGGCGGAATGATTAACTTTCTACTATGATCCAAGATCTACAAGGTGATTTCTACTCAAGACTTTGGTTTACCAAAGTATTATTCGTGCATTTTGGAATACCGCCACATTCAAAGAGAAAGAGAATCAGATTGAGGCGACGATTCAAGAGAAACGAGTGATAATAGATGTGGGAGTTATTAGAGATGTGTTGGGGTTTGTGGATACTGTGGATGACCGGTGTGAGTTTGAAAAGAGTTTGATACGTGGGTTGTTTGGGAGGATTAAATACAAGGGGGATTTGGATAAGTCTATGTATAACAAGGCATATTTGTGTGAGCAGTACAAGTATGTAATGCATGTACTGATACACTGCCATGGTGGAAGAAAGGGTGGCTATGACGAATGCTGAGTGATGCTACAATATGCTTTCGTTGCTTTTGTGCTCAACAAACCATTCAATTTCTCTTAACTGGTTTTCTACTACTTAAAGGAGAATGTCACGAGCAGACACAAGTTCTTAATGTACCCGAGATTCCTACAGCTTATGATTGATAATCTCCAGCCTACTTTATTTAAAGATCCAGCTGAATTGATGAAGCTGGAACATATGAATGTTGAGACGATGAGGCGGTTACGTTCTTACTGTGGTCAAAGTATTCAAGATCGGCCGAGGTAAAGCGTTTGATTGGCCATCTTGCCAATATTGACTATGAAGCACCTTCTCACGATCGTTGGGCTCATGATAATTCAGATTCTAAGCGTGAGGGAGGTGATGATGGTTATGATGGTGGAAATGATGGTGGAGATGGTGGTCAGGGGCCGAGTGCGAATTAACGTATGCCCAGAAACACATGAGAAAAAAGAGTCAATGGTGGAAAAGGGTGACAAAGTGAAGAAGCAAAGGGTGAGACAGGGCTCATGAATCGAGATTCCAAGTCAACCATTTGTATCTAGGAGACTGTCTACACCTTAATCTATTCTAGCTTCTATACCTGTATCTCTTACTCCTCTAGTTGATACACGTTCTTCTGTATTTACAAGATCTCCAACATCGGTCCCTGATCTTGTGTCTCCGGTGCCTCCCACGATGATATTGGTGATGACAGCAATGTCGGATCCATACTTTGGAGATGTTTTGCAGACTATATTGGCTCGTATGCCAAGTCCTCGTCCTCCTACTCCACTACACCAGTTAGTCCGACTGCGTTGCCAAGACCTGAGCACTAGTTCGTCATTTAATCGTCCTCAGGGTCCTATGCAACCAGTTCATCTGAATTTCTATGGCATGTCTTCCCAAGCTCAGATGTTTCACATGCTAAATCTGTTGCATCTACAACAAACTCAGATGTAAGAAGATCGAGCTTCTCACGAGCTGGCGCAGCGGAATATGTTTAGGCATATTTAGTTTATTCAGAGAGAAAACAGGGAATTTGAAAGCCCTGGTTGCTGCTCAGGGGGAGAGACTAGATAAGCAAGATAATATCATCCTCCAACTTACATGCAAAGATGATGAGCTAAAGAAGTTGAGGAATGATGATGAAGATCCAGATGAAGGGAACGTTGGTGACCAGCAACCGGCGGTAATAATACACCATCGGCAGGTAATCGAGCTGAGACGAGTACTTGTGGAGGTAGTGAGGGTAATAATTTACAGATTGTATCGTACAAAGACTATACTCGAGCAAAGCCGATCGATGTGATACCGGCGAATATGATTTTATTTATGGGAATGAACGGGATTGTCTACAGTATGGTCAATGCGGATGAGATCAAAAATGGTGAGTTTGTTGACCATTCACTGACCAAAGAATAAATTCCCCTACTTCTGGATTTGAATGAAGATGAGGTTGAGGAATTGGGAAAGACAGTAGCGGTGGAGATTGAGTTTGAGGCAAGTACAAATCCAGGCATTCCACGTGGGAATGTGCCTGAGTATGAAGAAGTTGAAGTTGAAGATGTGACTACTGAAGAATACCCTAATCTTTATACTGATAACAATGATGATTCAGGTATTCCATTCTTTACTACTGAACATTTTGAGGCAGTAGAGCAGCGTTTACGTGAAGAGAGAAAGAGGTGGAATAAAGAAGCTGAAACCAGTCACTTATCAGCAAAACAGAAGAAAAGGAAACGTGCTTTGGATGGTATGTTTGGGAAAGACATAAAGCGTATGAACAAGATGATCGAGACCTTCAGATATAATGAACAGGAGGAACTCAGGCTTGCGAAGGTTCGAGCATCAGCTTACCAGATGAAGAAGTACAAGAGTGCTAGAGATGTGAAGGGTGACTTGGTTGCTTGGCAATATGATGCGGAGCTTAAGGTTTATATCGTCAAGTGGGAGCACGACATTTATTATTTTAAGCGTCCTCGTGATATTTTGACTATGCCGAGATGGGATGTGAGAACCTTAGCCAACCGACCGTTTGTTAACCGGGGTAAAGACCAGTGGGCTGAGTGGTTCTATGATCATCTGCAACATGAGACCGATTTGGATTCAAGTTCTTCAAGCCACAGGTGCCGACACACAAATACATTGATGAGATTGATCCTTGCACCGGCTAGAGAAATGTCTTGCAAGTCAAGCCCCCTAAGACTATGAAGAGGGCACCAATGAAGATCTTCCCTCAGATTCTATTCACCACGTTCAACATATGGTACTACGATAATCGGACGAGTGAGGCGGTAATCGTTTTGGGTACTGGGTCAAACACGAGTGTTATACGTGTGATCGATCCGATTTGGCTCGTTAACTTATCGAAGTCTGATAACGACGCGTTATTTCATAATCAGATCTGGTTTTTCTAACGTAAGCCATTATAATCTTGCAATGCAATTACAGCGTGTGGTCCGTGTCTGTTACGCATTCAAGATTCATAGTTGTACTGACTGGAAGACGAAGATGTTCCAGAAGTAATGTATAAAGAGCTCGAGACGAAGGGGAGTTTGTTGATACACTACGTGTACGTCTCGGTCTTTATTATATTATTGTCATATTACTTGATATTGTAAGGGATATTTCGGTAAATGACCCCATTTGCTCTAATGTAAGGCTATTCGTTACCCCGTAACGAATAAGCCACATTCGTTATAAATGTAAGCCACATTCGTTAACCTTTATTAACTAATGTGACCACGAATGAAGGGCAATTCGTTAAAGGATAATGTAACACGAATGAGGTTGTTCATTCGTTAGACTTAATGTAACGAATGACACATTCATTAATGTTTAAGTTAATGAATGTGTCGTCGTCTATATATACTTGTGAAATTATCAGTAATGTAATCAGAGATTTTATTATACTTTCCTACCTCGTTACTCTGCCAAAATTCTCTCTGAACAGACATAAACACACACTAACAGTATTCATCATCCTAATCATATCGATTACACGATGAACATCATGATGTCATCATGATTTAGATCCTCAAGTGCTCTCTCACATGCGAGCTTTCTGCTTAAATAAGTGGTTTATCACCAGAATAAATAAATATGTTTTGTAAATTAGGGTTTATTCCTATTAAACTTATGTTTGTATAAAAATGGGTTTTATCCCTAATTTATAAAATATGAATCACTATGCTTTTATACTCTGATAAATTTTTCTGAACTACGGTCCTGATGAATTTTACCGCTGCCAATTATTTTGATAATACCTGGTCTTAAACATAAGAGTTAGGAAATAAATGTATTAACCTCTGTGTTTATCGTATGGATAAGATTCTAACCACACATGAATATAAATATATGATTATTTTTGTGGAGTTCTTTATTTTTATTGTTTTTGATTAACAGCTTGAGTGACTTAGTAGAAGCGTTCCAAAACATATCAGTCACCAACACGGATATGGATATAGTGAACCCTACAGGTGGAGACGGAGGGAGTACAAGTGCCATGGTGTTCCAAGCTCAAGCACCATCAAATCCAAAAAAACCAATAGAAAACGATATTTAGATTGGCAAAGAGGAATGAAAAGGAAAAGGAAAAAAAAGTTGTTATCACTACAACACAAACAGAACCACAAAAACAACCACAACTTCGTCATCCAAAAGAAACAGCACAAACACCAATATGGGGGAGACTAAATAGATGCCTGGCAGAATGTGAAATTTTCCAATCCATAGTTGATGACATCAATGAAAGGATATCCATCAATCCTCCAGCCTACAACCCAGTAATCGAAAACCAAAACCAGGGAGGTGAAATTTTATAAGGAGAACAGTCGAACCAGCATAGCTAGAATAATGGTGGATAAATGATTTTCAATTCCGAACTATGATGAGCAACCCCGAAGCACAATTCCAGGCTGAAACCTCCAACTACCCCAACCTGACTCCAGAAATTATGGCAGAACAACGTCAATATGGAGTTGAACTGCGGGGCCCGGAAACTGGCTGAGGAACATTGGGGAAATCCTATATTTAAAGATCCGCTAACATATTTAAAGACCCATTAACATATAAAATATTATATATGTTCAGTATCGTACTTTCTTCCTTGTAAAAAAATGTGTAGTATATATTAGATGTAAAATATAATGATGCATATAAATATGAAGGGAGTAAAGTCTCCATGATCGAAGGTTTTGACATATTATGTACTTATATATTATCAATATTTTTGCTACTTTATTATTTAATTGTGATATTAATATTATCTTTCTTGTTTATAATTCAGATGTCGAATGAAGTTCAATCTAACCAGTCAAATCAACACAATCCTGAAAATCCTAATCATGAAAATTCCAGTCATAAAAACTCTCTGAATATGAATGGTGTAGAGAATATGATAGCTTAGAGAATTGCTGATGCAATCCCTCTAATTGCTGAAGCAATCAGGAAGTAACTGTAATTAGGGATAACAAACGAATACCTGACACTAAGGCTAGTAACACCGTAAATGGAGAAAATAGTAATGTTCTCAAAACTCTATTACCCAAAAAGCTGAAAACAAATGCTAACGATTGTACTTACATGGACTTCTTAGCCTGTAAACCAACCGAATTTTTGGTAATGAAGGAGCCATTTCAGCAGCGCGTTGGTTGAAAAACGTAAAAGATGTCATAAGAATAAGTATATGTGCCGAAGAAGATAAGATATTGTATGTTTCTAACCTTTTTAGTAATGAAGCATTAGAATGGTGGAACACAGTCCTTCAGGCGAAGGGAAGTGATATAGTATACACTATGACCTTGCGAGAATTTAAAGAAATAGCAGTTAGGAAATTCTGTCGTCCCCATGAAAGGGAAAAGATTTCTACAATGTTCCTGAACCACAAGATGGTAGGAGTGAACTGCCATGAGTATACGATAAAATTCTTCGAATATGCAAGAATGGTATGGCTTCGCAAGAATCAATACTAATTTCTCATTATATTTGGGGATTAATAAGTGAAATCTGTGATTTGGAAAAGTCGGCCAAACCTCGGACTACTGAGGAAACAGTTTAGTTGGCCAATACCATGACAGAAGGATTAATCCGAACACAGGAATAGAACAAAAATAAGGAGCTAGCCAAAAAATTTACTCAAGAACTTCATTCGCATAACAAAAAGAAAGGAGTTGTCAATTCTATGCTCAGCCTTTCTATAAAATCAGCAGAAAGAGGCATTCAGGAAAATACATTTTTTAAGAAAACTAGGTACTGCAATTTTTGCAAGATGGCTAGTCATACTGATGAAGAATGTAGAAGAAAAGAAATCATGTTTGCTATAACTGTGGAGAACCTGGTCACATTCGTCCAGAATGCCCAAAGCTGACAACGGTGTCTGATAACAAAGCAAAGAATGCAGATGGACCTAAGAAGAATGCACGAGCTTTTTAGCTTACTTCACAAGAAGCAACAATGATTTCGAACGTCATTGTAGGTACGTTTCTTAATCATGACATTTACGCTAAAGTTTTATTTGATTCCGGAGCAAATCAAAGTTTCATAAACATGACTTTTTATCAATGTCTCAATCAACCACTAACCAAACTTAATCAAGTCTGCACGATAGAAACAGCTGATGGAAATTCCACTTATATTCATGAAATACTTTAAGAAGAAAATATGGACTTACTAGGTCATAAATTTAAAGCGAATTTACTTCCAATGAATCTGGTTGGATTCAATGTCATATTAGTAATGGATTGGTTGGTAGTCAATTATGCTCGAACCCTATGTAACAAGAATTCTGTTGAGATTCGTACGCTAACAAGAAAGAAGATCACAATTAAGGAGACAAAACTTCTAAACCTACAAAGTTCATATCAGTAATCAAAGTGAAAAACTATTTAAGGAAGCAAGGCGTAGTATATATGATTTTTGTAATCATGAGCGCCAAAGAAAAAGAGCTAAAGGAAATTCTGGTAGTATCGGAATACTCTGATGTCTTTGCAGAAGATCTACCTGGACAACTGCCTAATCATGAAGTAGAATTTAGAATTCACGTGATATCCAAAACATTGCCAATTTCTAAAGCACCATATCGATTAGTGCCAACAGAGATGCTAGAACTTAAGAAGTAATTAGACGAATTGCTAGAAAAAGGATTCATATGAACAAGCTCATCGCAATGGAGAGCACCAATGCTATTTGTTTAAAAGAAATATGGTTCGATGCGTATTTGTATCGATTATCGAGAATTAAATAAGGTCACGGTTAAGAATCGGTATCCACTACCGATAATTGATTATCTATTTGATCAACTTCAAGGAGTTTGATATTTTTCTATCATCAATTTACGCTCAGGAAATTATCAATTAAGACGTGACACATTGCATGCCACGAGGAATAGCTAGAACTGACTCGGCAAGCCTATAAGGCAATTGCGCTATGCTGTAACCCTTGCGATATGCGACCAACTTGAAAATCAGCTATAAAAGGGAGCTGATCCAGCCTTCACTTCTCAATCAATTCTCTCGCTTCTCTCTCACGTTTTCTTATATATAAGAGTTGGTATAATACCTTGAGTAGCTGCAATGATACCTTCTCCGATTGATTGAGACTAGTACATGAATCCCAATCTCGGCCTGAAAAAAGTGAGACTTAGTACTATCGTGTAAAGTTTTCAAGCTCGTGATTATCGTTAAAGCTTTTCAGTTAATATATATATATATATATATATATATATAGTTTCAGGATAAAATACATTTTATTCTTAACATAAAAACCCAATTTGTTGTTTGTTTTTATAATTGTTTGCTGTTATTTTTTGTTCGTATATGCTGATTTCTGATTATGAAACATTATAAGTATTTGTTGATTTACATTTTGTTGTTATTATTTGGTTTTATTCTTATGTTGTTATATGTATTTGCTGTTATTTTAGTGCTGATTTTGATTCTTTTGTTGTTATTATTATTAAGTTTTTTTTTATTATAATAAAACATTGTTTATGTAGATTGGTATTATAGTTGATATTGTTTCCTACGTTCTCATTTTTGGTAGATTGGTAGTGTTTTTTACGTTCTCATGTATTCATGTTAAGATTATTTTGTACATGAACCTTCCCCTATATATATGTGTGTGCGTGTCTATACACACACACACACACACACTGTATTGTGCTAATCTAGGTGCTTAATTACCAAGAGGATTGTAAATTATAAACTAAGAATGTGAGGCATTCGAGTTTTCGTAGAACTCACATTTGAGTGAGACAACTGGTTTTCCTATATTGTCATGATGATTTTTAAAACTTATTAAACTCATAACAAATAGTCCAAATTCTTTCAAAAGGTTTTCATTACATTACATTTATTAAATCTATGTAGACTTACGGGATGATCACTACGGGTATTGTGGGGGGGGGGGGGGGGTTATACAAGGCTTGCCTAATGGGCATTACACATTACTTATTGGAAAAGTGTTAGCCAATAAGTAATATGACCACAACTACAGATACAGTCAAGTGACAAGTTCCTTTCGGTAATTTGTAAGCAGGCAGGTGTAAAAACATCTTAATGTTATAACTGTAAAAATGTGTCATTTACAAATGAATTTACTCACCAATATTTCTTGCTAATCAAATATTTGAAACATTTTTCGGATGACTTGTTAAAGACAGAGGAATGATGCCTGTGAGCTTTTAGCTTATATAAGTGGCTTGTCACCATAATAAAGAAATATGTTTTGTAAATTAGAGTTATCTCTATTAAACTTATGTTTGTATAAAAATAGGTTTTATCCCCAGTTTATGAAATAAGAATTACGGTGTTTTTTATACTCTGATAAATTTTTTCTAACTACGGTTCTTATGATTTTTCCGTTGCAAAATATTTTAATTAACGCTGATACCATCAATCGCGTCTACAGCTCCCCTCCCGGGGTGTAGGATCGAGGGCTGTGACACCAGATTTAACACTCCATTATCATTCCACTCCATGATCTCATTTAATATTTAATATGAATTGTAAGTACACTTGACATGATTTTTGTTTAAGTTATTAAGTACTTGACACTTTTGGTGATTTACTGTGTTTATATGTTTTGTATGTTAAACAATTTGTTATCTTGAACATGTTGTATCATTGTCTCTGCTATTTGGTGATTATCATTGAAGATAAAAAGTGGTATAATTGCTAGGGTCAGATAATAGATTGATAATTTCTAAAAATCCCATCGTACAATATAAAATATTTGGTTTAGAATCGTTATAAGAGTTATTGTTTGATTGAAGAGTCTATTAATTATCCATTATTTGAACATGTTAAACTAAACTATGTCTATGTAGTGATAAGTATGCTTTATCAATTAGATTGTTAATATTGAGTCTGTTAAACCTGAAACTTGATGTGACCATATTTTAATTGCTTGACTTTTAATCAGTTAATTTGCTTAGCGTTTATGCTATTTTTTAATTTCAACAAATCAAATAACAAATCAATTTTACATGTTTATTAGTTGATTAAAACATAACACTAACCAGTATCTCTTTGAGGTTCTACAACCTATTTCCCGCTAATTAAGGTATTAAGGAATACAATTCTCTCTATCTTTGATCGGTTCTTCAACGTCGATCAATCGTCTGAACAATTAGACGGTCCATCAAAACCTAGTTTGACTTTTTGACCAAAACTATCTATAGACGGGCTGTCACAAATTTAGACGACCCATCACAAGATTAGGAGGTATATCATATGATTGGACGGGTCGTCCAACCATTAGGACAATACCACATGTGTGTTTGACTTTAGACAACTTAACTGAACATTTAGATGATTCATCTAATTGTCTACACATGCTCATCTTTGTTAAAAACCCATATTAGACATCAAACCAATATTTGGTTATACATTCTAAGCCTCCTAAGTTGTTTATAAACACTTTTTCGATTTACAACACCATTTTAACAAGGTTTGATAAGTGTAGCTTGGACCCTAGCTTAAATGTAAGGAAACGAGCTTTAAACGACTCTTAAACATGATTACCTTACTTCCAAACTATTTAGAACCCTAGGAATGACTTGGGACATTTTCTAATACCTAGGATGGTTGAAGAACCTCCAGAAGTTCAAAATGGCCTTCTTTTCTATGAAGATTGCTTTATAAACCACCAAGAACTTCATGAATAAAGCTTTTGGATTAAACTTTGGTGTCAAGATGATTTGATTTTAGATGTGCGGAATGAATTGGTACGTGCATGAGCATGCCTTTTATAGCTGAAATGATCAGGATAACCATTTACAATCGCTTGACACCTTAAATTTGTGAGCTGACCCGCCATATTAAACGGACGACCTGGAAAATTATAGGCGGGTTAGACAGCCCATCTAATCCAAATCTTTGTAGCTAAGATAGTTTTTAGATGGGCTGTCAAATTTGTTATCTTTGTGACTAACTCATGCATTAGACAAGTCGTCTAATTCTTTAGACAGTCCGTGAAATCCTAGAGTTGGCTATTTTGAGCAGTTCACACAAACTTTAATACGGACCGTCTCTTCTTTCAAATGATTCATCGATCAAAACCATTTTTTTCTAATTTTATAACTTGGACTTGAACTTTAGCTTAATGACTATATGGCTCCTCAACTTTCAACTTTGTCAAAATTGGCTGGAAATTCTCAAGGTGTTACAAATATGAAATGAATAATTTAAATTTTATTTAAATTTATATAAATGTATGTATTATTATTTATTTTATTTATATAATGTAGCTTTAATGCTAATTGAAAAAAAAAATAATAAGAATACAAATTACCAAATGATAACAAGTTACTAAAACCATTACACGCTGTTAGGGTTGTGCAATAAAATGAAAAAACCAATCCGAAATTGAGAAAACCGAAAAATTCAAACTGAAAAATCCGAAAAGAAACAAAAATCGACATCTTGGTTTTATATTTTTGTAAAAACAAACTAACGGTTCGGTTTTGATTTTGAATGTAATAAAAACCTAAAATACCGAACCGAGTTCCTAAATTTTTACTTTTTATATTTTATTTAAGTAATTTATAAGAATTTAATAAATATGTTAGGTCAGATATTGGACAAGGAAAATTGAAATCTTCTCAACCTGCTCAGAAAATGGCTAAGTATGGAACTCAAGCAAACTTGGACCTTCGAGCATAACTTTTTCTAGCTCGAGCATGATATCTTACTCTTGTAAGATTATCTTCTGGAATACTTCTAAGTGTTGAAAGTTTCGAGCACGCTACACTTCGTCAAGCATGGATGTTCTTCCTCAAGAACAGTTTGCTATCCGAGCAAACACTTGATCTATACGAGCTTAAACCAAAGTTTACGAGTACTTTGGTGGGCCGAGCATGGATTTATAAAGGGTGATCTCAATATGTTCAAAATAAAACTTCGAGCATGGTTCAATCTCGAGCAAATTTTAATACCCGGGCATACTAGAGTTGTTCTCAATAAACCTTAATGAAGATTGAAGAGATCTAGAAGAATATGTTTGCTCGTGGGATTTGTCCGAGCAAAGCTGGGATAAGTCATGAAGATTGAAGTCTGCTGGAGTAGAATATTTTCTAAGAAAAATATTCTGAGTAAAGGTTGCTCGAATACATGTTTCGAGCTTACTCAATGTTACAAGGTCTGCTCGGCAAGGAAATATCATACTTGAAGACCTAGATTACACTTGTATTTATTTTGATTGTATTTCGTAATTATTAGGGCTTCTAGAATGAACGTCTATGGGCCTATATAAAGAATACTAGGTTTACATCATAGGTACGCATGCATAAACGATTAATGAGAGAATAAGATCTCATTCATGCAAACCTAGTACGACCGTTATTAAATACGAAACCCTAGATGTTCCATGCAAACCCTAAACACTTCCTTTGTTCTTGAGTGAATATTATAATATACTAGAAATCTTTTGAGTATATTTGTGATGGTTTTAGACAATCATATCGCTATGCCAACATCCTGATTATAACTGATACCGTCGGATACAATAAGTGGGTCTTCATATATTGATTTCGTGTGTGTGTTCTTGTCAAGCTGTTTTAGTATAACAAGAGATCCCGGTCCTGACAAAATATTTAACTCAAATATTTTTGGTCAAATGTACAATAGTCTATTGGTTAACAATTAACCAAATTATTTATACCTATATTCATTATTTTTTGCCAACTTATTTTTCGAACAAAAGTTTTCAAGCTCAAATGGCAAAAGCCAATAAAACTGAATACAAAAAAAAAAAAAAAAAAAAAGCAGACGGTCCCAAAAATTCCAAAAACTAATGTTTTTGTTTTTGACTCAGTTTTAGCCCAGAACTACATTGAACCGCACCACACACACACCTCTACACACTATTTAGTTCCTCCACTACACATAATAATAATAATTATAATAATAATAATAACAACTGGAGTCCTCAAATTATGAGGGTTTAAGTCTTATAGTGGACAAATAAATGTAATAATTTATCATTCAAAAGAAAATTATATATAAAAAAGTTATACGGACACAACTTGTGATAATTGATACAGGTTACAATAATGGGAATAAACGAGCAGAAGAACAATGCATGTTCTGACTCCATTTAGATGATCACCATATAAATATCTGCAAATTACAACTTAAAATCTCATTTTAGAACATTTTAAATTTATAAATTACATCTCATGCAATAAAGTTAGAGGAGATCGACTGTTTACGTGACATAACACTGTTGGACTCGGTATGCTCAAGACACATATTATAATTGATATGGCTAGTATGTCATGATCCAAGTCGGGTCATACCCAATAACAAGCTAGACAAACACCAATAATATTTATTTGTATATGATATGATCATAACAAATAAATATTAACACTTAAGTTATTTAGAAAGGGGTTTCTAAATACAATGTACTTGTGTAATAATTAAATCATATGGATGATTTATATTTTGAGAGATAGCATTCCATAATGTTACTTAAGATGGTTAAGTAACAATATGTGAATAATGGTTACCAAGCATGTCACCTATAAGTTTTATAACATAATTTATAAACATATAAATTGAAAGTTATAAACAAAATGATAATAATAATAACAAGGTAGGAAGCCCCCCCCCCCTCTCCCATTTCATTCTCCTTCTTATTTTATTATTATTATCAAGTTAGTGGAGGCATGCATAGAAATCCATTGGTGGAATTGGGTGGTGCTATTTTTGAAAGACTATTTCATTCTTTCTTTCTTTTCACTCATTACACACAACAACAATACAACACAAGTACAATAGAGGAAAAATCCTCTACACTCTCTCCCTCTTTTCTTTCTCTCTTGGACGGCCAAGAGCAAAGGAACCAAGGAGAAGATACAAGTGTGAAAATCCTAGCTAGAAGTGGTGTTTGTTGGAAAGCTTGGGGTATAGCTTGAGGAGCTTCATATTCAAGTTCTTGCCTTCCTTATCATCATCTCCTTCCTCTTCCTTAGATTTGAAAGGTATCTTTAACATGCATGGACTTATAGTGACATGCATGTGTTTGATAGTATGTATTTCGTATTTGGATCCAGGCTTGGGTTTTGCACGTGTAAAATAGGTTTTATACATATCAAATTAACAAGATTTAAAACTAATTTTCGCTGCGTTTTGGTAAAATTGGGATTTTATCACTTTAATAATCTTGCTAAAACCCAACAATGGCATCAAGAGCCGCTTGTACGGATGCATGCTTCAATAGACCCAAAAAATTTTCGGGTTTGTGGTGGTGTTTTACCATATGGCCGAAAATTTTAGGGGTTTTGGTTACCCCATGGTATTTCAAGGTTATACTTTACATGCATGTGGTAATCTTGAAAAACTAATTCATTTGGATGATTAATTTTGTTGTTTAGACAAAACGCGAAACTTTCGGTTTTGTCAAGTTTGGCCGAAAGTTTCAAGGGGTAAAGGGGAACCATTTGGGTCTTGTGTTATTGCATATTTGGATATGGAATAGATGTTCATAACCTAGCCATGGTCTTGTGTTTGGTTGAATGATTGTGTTAATATGTTTGTTCATTCAAATGGTTGTTTGTTCATTCAATATGGTTGTAATATTTATTTGGGTTTGTAATTTATTTATTTATTTCAATTGGTTTGTAATAATAAGTAGATTATATGCATTTCTTTTACTAGAGAAAAATGTATTAGGATATATTTTTGTAAAAGAAGATGCAAGGAAGGAGGCCCAAATAAAATGAAGGAGACCACAACACGGGGGGTGAACACTTGGAGCATTTGGATGCGGGATCAAATGGGAGTTCACCGACACAAGCTCATGTCCTTTTGAGTCCCTTAGGAGAGACCCTTTGACACACTTGTCTTCGGTCAACAAGTGTAGTCAACATTAGGAGACTATGGTGATGAACATGTGGTTGTATGTTTTATGCTTGCATGGTTGATTTACTTTTGTTTGTGTTATTGCAATGTGGTTTGCTAACAACTTAAAATCAACAACTAGCATAAAATTGGTTCCTTAGAAATCGTTAGATAATAAAAATTGGTTTTATTAATGGCTAATGATTTCATAATAAAATGGGTTTTATTAATAGGAACTTTGAAAATGGGTTTTTCAACTAAGTGCCATACATTTGAATGCATGCAAATGGAAGGTACATAAAAGGTTTTCCAATCTAGAATTTAGAAAACTAAAAATCCCTTTTATGAAATAAGTTGAACACCATCCTTTTATACGACACTCAAATCACTTGGGAACTCGATATGGGATAAAGGTCACGTAACCATGTTGGAGGAAACTTGTGAGTTTGAGGTTGGTTTGCCATATTTGTGGGATAAAGGTCACCTAACCACTTGTATGTATAAACTCACACGTGTGTGTAAGTAGGACGACTTAACTTGGAAACCATGTGAATAGGGTCACCGAAGCATGGTGTACAATGGTGTTGATGGGATTAAACATGCCAACTAAACATAAGATGTTTAACCGATCCCATAAAACTAGAAGTTGCAAAGGGTTGCAATCATCAAACGTTAACTACCTTGTTAATTTAAATAGTAGGATAAAGGTCACCTAACTACTATTTGAATGTAACGTTGGGTTCTAGATTTTAATCATTAATTGTCTTGGAGACATAAAGGGTATTAAAGATTAAAATAATTGATATCAAAATTACTAAAATTGAGCTTTGTTATGTTTGTATATGGCCGCAATCAACAATCCACCTAACATTATTATTCCACCCGTTAATAACCTATCACTAAGATCTATTCTTGACAAGGATCGTCTAAAACTATACCAACTTTATGCTTGGTATCGAAACTTGAGAATCGTTCTCAAGCAAGAAAAGAAATACTACGTAATAGACGAGCCTATTCCCGATGAACCTAGTGTTGACGATGTCCAAGACCATAACGATTGGGTTAAGCACAATGAGGATTCGGTGCAAGTTTCTTGCCTCATGTTGGGAACTATGATTCCCGAGATTCAAAAGGATTTTGAACTTCATGGGGCATACGACATGATCACTAAACTTAAGGAAGTGTTCCTTACACAAGCTAGGGTGGAACGCTTCAAAACGGTTCGAGCGCTTCATGCATGTCGTATGGAAGAAACCTAATCGGTTTCATCTTATGTACTTAAGATGAAAAGCCACATTGATAGTCTCGAGCGCCTTAATTGTCCCGTCTCAAAGTAGTTAGCCACGGATTTGATCCTAAATGGGCTAACAAAGAGGTTTGAGACATTTGTTATGAATTATAACATGAATGGGTGGGACAAGAGCATTGGTGAGCTACATGTAATACTTAAAACGGCCGAGACGGGAATGGGGTTAAAAAGGTTTTACCGTTATCACAATCAATGAGGGAGGCAATAAGAAAAGGCATCACCCAGAACCCAACGCAAAGGTTGCCAAAGGCAAGGGACAACACGTGGGTAAGTTCAAGGGAAAGGAAAAAGCGGAACCACCCAAACCAAAGAAGCTAAAGGTTAGCTCGGAAGATCCATGCTTTGGATGTGGGGAGATTGGGCATTGGATGAGAAATTGTCCAACCCATCTCAAAGAGTTGAAAGCAAAGAGGGATGCGGAGCAAACCTCGGGTACAACTTTCATGATTCACATTGATATTAATATTGTTTCTTCTAACACATGGGTATTGGATACC
>NW_027499301.1:0-81570 GCF_021521415.1 Bidens hawaiensis
GCTATGTACGTGCTATTTGTATTTTGTTTTGTGTTTGAGTCGTAGGAGTTAGGTTAATACAGTTTAGTTTTATTTAGGAGTATTTTAGTAGGAGTCCACTTTGTTTTATTTTATTTTGAGTCGTAGGAGTCTAATTGTCCGTGTCTTTTATTTCTTTTGAGTCTCGTAGATATGTGTGAGATTTGTGGTGGACCCCATTTTACGCTTATATGTCTTCAATATGTGGGGTGCTTGGCACATTATTATACTAACCTTCCTGTGCAGCCACAACAAAATTTTTTGCAGGGACCTCCTTCGTATTATTATGATGATCTGTATCAGCAGCCACAGCATAATCAGGGTCAATTCGATGATCAATACTCTTATCACAACCCTGATGAGAATAGTTTGTCCGAGAAAAGTATGAAGAATTTGGAGAATATGATGGCTCAATATCTGGCTTCAGATTCCCAACAGAAGTTAGCTGAGCATGATATCATCTTAAAAAATTGGCAGAGTGTTATTACAGATCTCCAACGTACATTAGAGAGCATTACTAGGAGATTGAATGAAGAAAATGAGGAAGAAAGGAGATTGGAGTTATTGGAGTATGTTGACAAGTCAGATGAGGGGATCACTCAAGTAACGGAGATGAAATGGACGATGAAGTCCCACCTCCTGTTCCACAGGTTACTATTGCTAATTACTTGAGTGACTCTGATGTTGAGATCGACGAGGAAGAGTGGGCTGCTTATCAGAGGTCGTTAGTGAAGAAAGAAGTAATAGAGGATGAAATAGATTTGGGAGATTCAGTTGATTTACTGTTTGGTGCGGAGAAATAGGTTGAGAATAAGTTATGAAAGGAAGATGACTTTTTGGATTTGGAGTTAGAAGGGTTGCCTGAGTATGATGAGATGGGTGAGTTCGATTCGGAGGGTGAGTTAGTGTTTTTTGAATCACTACTAGAAGATATAGAAATGGTGGTAGTGAAAGACCTCCACAGCTGGCCCGTGGCACTTATTATAAATGTTGCTGTCACACCCCGACTAGTACAATGCAGAAGCGTAAAACGGGAATGTAACAGACACCTCTGGTATCAACACATTGTTTATAAAGAAACATTACAAACTAATTTACAATATATTACATTTATTTGTTCTATCATTGTTTTACAGTCTATGTGATACAAACAAAATTAGTTCGTTAACTATACATTCTTACTACTAACGCCCTTGCTTCTATTCACCTAGCATCGAGCACATTCCACAATAGACAGCACGACATCACTTTATTCCAACTTTGGTAATCCTGAAAAGCAGTTTAAAACGGGTCAACTACTAGAGTTGGTGAGTTTCACGAGTTTCAAGAAAACAGTAATGAGTATTCACAAGTCAACACTTGTAATCATGAAATAAGTATGTATGTATGTAAATGATGTAATTATGCTAAGCTACAGTGAAGCCTTGACTGTATGGGCTGCGTGAATCCATTTCCCACGCACCATCAACCACTGTGGCCTCTTTCCGCCCACAACATGCCCCGGTAGCTATGTCTAACACTACATAGCCTGTTTGTATAAATATGGTCGTGTGCAAACGGCGCTATGTGACACGGCAACCAGGCTGATTCCGTTTGGGTTTGTCAAACCAATAGTACTATTTACAAGCCACCGGCTCGACGTTAATCACTTTGATCGTGGGGACTTTCGTGTGTTAGAACTTAGATAATTCACATCAATACATGTTTCAGGTATGTAGAGGTAATCAAACTTGCTTTTCACCCCAAAAGTTCATAAAACAGTTTAAAAGTGGGGTCATGAAACTCACGGTTTAGTAGATATTCAGTACTGTATCAGCTCTTGGTTTGTTCGGTCCGCTATCAGTAGTTCCTATAATCAATATTATAATAATATTAATATTTTAATATTATTATAATCTCAATACTAATCTGGGCTGTATAACTAATCTGGGTGTAGCTGGAACGCCCAGAAAATGGCAATAGGCTTAGGTTGTGATGTTGTTCAATGTCTAATACTTAAAACCGAACTTGGCTCAGATTCTCATTTTCCCAGCTGGGCCAAGTTGCTCGTTTACGCGTTCAGAAAACAGTTATGAGAAAATAAGCTTGGGTAAATGTATTGGTTAATAAGATGATTAAGTTATAAAGAAAGATCACATACTGGGGTCTCGGATTAGCCACGGGGCCCGTTTCCGTTTATTCAGTTTGATTTAAGAAGAAACGCGTACAATCCATCCGGATTGTCCAGGTTTTTCATAGAAAAGTTCGTTTTTACTTATTAATCTAAAAATATGATTTTTGATCACTCTTAGTGTTTTGATATTCCCGCAGATTCGCTAGTCGCAAACTTGCCGGTTTTTATAAAAACTAAATTTATTTAATATTCAAATTAGCATATTTAATTAACCGTTAATCATTAAATTATCAATTTAAAAAATTATCAATTAAAATATGTATATTTTTATAAAAATATTTCTGAAATTTATTTACTGATTTATTAATTTATAAAAATTCATTTTATCAGCTATATTTTGCCTGAAAATCGTCCGTTTATCCCAAACAATTTCCAAAAATTCCACAAAAATTTATGAATGCTTAAATCATGTCCCAAATCAACCTGTATCAATTTCAGAATGTAAAAAGTTCGTGCGATATTCTTTTCGGCCCAAATTCGGCTATAAAAATTCACAAGAACGCATGTAAACAAAACACCTTTAAACTTCTCCAAATGATCCCAAAATTCATATGCGATCAAACTACATCAAATCTGATTTCCCAGAAAATTTTCATAATTTTTGCAGTATTTTAGCTATTTTTCCCAAATAAACGTCCCAATTCGGTAATAAATTCGCCAAATATTCTCGGATGGTCGAAAAATTACCAAATTTGAACAATGACTCATTGACCTGGTCCCTGATGTCCCTGAAAATTTCAAGTCCTAATATTATGCACATCATAACCTTTACAATATATTACATTTATTTGTTCTATCATTGTTTTACAGTCTAGGTGATACAAACAAAACTAGTTCGTTAACTATACATTCTTACTACTAACGCCCTTGTTTCTATTCACATAGCATCGAGAATATTCCACAATAGACAACACGACATCACTTTATTCCAACTTTGGTAATCCTGAAAAGCAGTTTAAAACGGGTCAACCACTAGAGTTGGTGAGTTTCACGAGTTTCAAGAAAACAGTAATGAGTATTCACAAGTCAACACTTGTAATCATGAAATAAATATGTATGTATGTAAATGATGTAATTATGCTAAGCTATAGTGAAGCCTTGACTGTATGTGCTGCGTGCATCCATTTCCCACGCTCCATCAACCACTGTGGCCCCTTTCCGCCCACAACATGCCCCGGTAGCTATGTCTAACACTACATAGCCTGTTTGTATAAATATGGTCGTGTGCAAACGGCGCTATGTGACACGGCAACCAGGCTGATTCCGTTTGGGTTTGTCAAACCAATAGTACTATTCACAAGCCACCGGCTCGAAGTTAATCACTGTGATCGTGGTGACTTTCGTGTGTTAGCACTTAGATAATTCACATCAATACATGTTTCAGGTATGTATAGGTAATCAAACATGCTTTCACCCCAAAAGATCGTAAAACAGTTTAAAAGTGGGGTCATGAAACTCACGGTTTAGTAGATATTCAGTACTGTATCAGCTCTTGGTTTGTTCGGTCCGCTATCAGTAGTTCCTATAATCAATATTATAATAATATTAATATTTTAATATTATTATAATCTCAATACTAATCTGGGCTGTATAACTAATCTGGGTGTAGCTAGAATGCCCAGAAAGTGGCAATAGGCTTAGGATGTGATGTTGTTCAATATCTAATACTTAAAACCGAACTTGGCTCATATTCTCGTTTTCCCAGCTGGGCCAAGTTGCTCGTTTACGCGTTCAGAAAAAAGTTATGTGAAAATAATATTGGGTAAATGTATTGGTTAATAAGATGATTAAGTTATAAAGAAAGATCACATACTGGGGTCCCGGATTAGCCACGGGGCTCGTTTCCGTTTATTTAGTTTGATTTAAGAAGAAACGCGTACAATCCATCCGGATTGTCCAGGTTTTTCATAGAAAAGTTCGTTTTTACTTAATTAATCTAAGAATATGATTTTTGATCACTCTTGGTGTTTTGATATTCCCGCAGATTCGCTAGTCGAAAACTTGCCGGTTTTTATAAAAACTGAATTTATTTAATATTCAAATTAGCATAATTAATTAACCGTTAATCATTAAATTATGAAAATTTAAAAACTTATCAATTAAAATATGTATATTTTTATAAAAATATTTCTGGAATTTATTTACTGATTAATTAATTTATAAAAATTCATTTTATCAGCTATATTTTGCCTGAAAATCGTCCGTTTATCCCAAACAATTTCCAAAAATTCCACAAAAATTTATGAATGCTCAAATCATGTCCCAAATCAATCAATTTCAGAATGTAAAAAGTTCGTGCGATATTCTTTTCGGCCCAAATTCGGCTATAAAAATTCACACGAACGCATATAAACAAAACACCTTTAAACTTCTCCAAATGATCCCAAAATTCATATGCGATCAAACTACATCAAATCTGATTTCCCAGAAAATTTTCATAATTTTTGCAGTATTTTAGCTATTTTTCCCAAATAAACGTCCCAATTCGGTAATAAATTCGCCAAATATTCTCGGATAGTCGAAAAATTACCAAATTTGAACAAGGACTCATTGACCTGGTCCCTGATGTCCCTGAAAATTTCAAGTCCTAATATTATGCACATCATAACCTTTACAATATATTACATTTATTTGTTCTATCATTGTTTTACAGTCTAGGTGATACAAAAAAAACTAGTTCGTTAACTATACATTCTTACTACTAACGCCCTTGTTTCTATTCACATAGCATCGAGAATATTCCACAATAGACAACACGACATCACTTTATTCCAACTTTGGTAATCCTGAAAAGCAGTTTAAAACGGGTCAACCACTAGAGTTGGTGAGTTTCACGAGTTTCAAGAAAACAGTAATGAGTATTCACAAGTCAACACTTGTAATCATGAAATAAATATGTATGTATGTAAATGATGTAATTATGCTAAGCTATAGTGAAGCCTTGACTGTATGTGCTGCGTGCATCCATTTCCCACGCTCCATCAACCACTGTGGCCCCTTTCCGCCCACAACATGCCCCGGTAGCTATGTCTAACACTACATAGCCTGTTTGTATAAATATGGTCGTGTGCAAACGGCGCTATGTGACACGGCAACCAGGCTGATTCCGTTTGGGTTTGTCAAACCAATAGTACTATTCACAAGCCACCGGCTCGAAGTTAATCACTGTGATCGTGGTGACTTTCGTGTGTTAGCATTTAGATAATTCACATCAATACATGTTTCAGGTATGTATAGGTAATCAAACATGCTTTTCACCCCAAAAGATCGTAAAACAGTTTAAAAGTGGGGTCATGAAACTCACGGTTTAGTAGATATTCAGTACTGTATCAGCTCTTGGTTTGTTCGGTCCGCAATCAGTAGTTCCTATAATCAATATTATAATAATATTAATATTTTAATATTATTATAATCTCAATACTAATCTGGGCTGTATAACTAATCTGGGTGTAGCTAGAACGCCCAGAAAGTGGCAATAGGCTTAGGTTCTGATGTTGTTCAATATCTAATACTTAACACCGAACTTGGCTCAGATTCTCGTTTTCCCAGCTGAGCCAAGTTGCTCGTTTACGCGTTCAGAAAAAAGTTATGGGAAAATAATCTTGGGTAAATGTATTGGTTAATAAGATGATTAAGTTATAAAGAAAGATCACATACTGGGGTCCCGGATTAGCCACGGGGCCCGTTTCCGTTTATTCAGTTTGATTTAAGAAGAAACGCGTACAATCCATCCGGATTGTCCATGTTTTTCATAGAAAAGTTCGTTTTTACTTAATTAATATAAAAATATGATTTTTGATCACTCTTGGTGTTTTGATATTTCCGCAGATTCGCTAGTCTCAAACTGGCCGATTTTTATAAAAACTGAATTTATTTAATATTCAAATTAGCATAATTAATTAACTGTTAATCATTAAATTATGAAAATATAAAAACTTATCAATTAAAATATGTATACTTTTATAAAAATATTTCTGGAATTTATTTACTGATTTATTAATTTATAAAAATTCATTTTATCAGCTATATTTTGCCTGAAAATTGTTCGTTTATCCCAAACAATTTCCAAAAATTCCACAAAAATTTATGAATGCTCAAATCATGTCCCAAATCAACCTGTATCAATTTCAGAATGTAACAAGTTTGTGCGATATTCTTTTCGGCCCAAATTCGGCTAAAAAAATTCACACGAACGCATATAAACAAAACACCTTTAAACTTCTCCAAATGATCCCAAAATTCATATGCGATCAAACTGCATCAAATCTGAGTTTCCAGAAAATTTTCATAATTTTTGCAGTATTTTAGCTATTTTTCCCAAATAAACGTCCCAATTTGGTAATAAATTTGCCAAATATTCTCGGATGGTTGAAAAATTACCAAATTTGAACAGGGACTCATTTTCATGGTCCCTGATGTCCCTGAAAAATTTAAAGTCCTAATATTATGAACATCATAACCTTTACCTAAATAGCCCGTAAGCGAGTGTTTCGGCATTACCTTAGCGGGTTTGGCTCGTTTCCGACATTTTAATCAAGTTTCAGGTTCTTGTGCTTCTAAGAAAGCTAGGTATAAGTCCTATATCATAAACCAAGCAATTTTTCATCAACATAACAGCCCTTAACTCAGGGTTTCGGCTAGTGCACAAAAACGAACTTTTGAACCGTAATAACGCCGTTTCAACCCTTTAATCCGTGTTTATGGCCAAAAAAACTATCAAAACAGGTTCCTTACCATGTGTATGATCAAAACATGTTTATGGACCATTTTTAGGATTTTTACAAGGTTAGGAATGATTTTTAGTAACCAAGACATGTTTTTATGGTATTAATCAAGGTTAAACAAGTACAAAAGCTACTTATTTAAGCTCCTTACCTTAGGGTTTGAAGGTTTTCTGGAAAATCAGCTTGCAGCTGCTTGGACCTCAACTATTATAAATCAAAATGAATAAACAAGCTTCCAAAACAAGTTTTATAAAAAGAATGGGGGTGGGGGTGGGCTGTCCGATCGGAACCCCATGGGCCTCCCCCTTGGGCTGTTTTGGCCCAATAATCCGGTTTCTCAAGCCGAAAAACGAAAAGCCCAGTCCAAATTTAGTTCGGGTTCGGTTTTTGGCGCGAAAAACTTATCGGGTGCGTTAAACAGCGCAAAAACGAGTGTTTTTCGGCTAGTTTTGTGTAAAATTATAAAAACATACTATATGTTTGTAAAAACAAAAATATTTTCACGGATCGCTTAAAACATTTCAAATAAGTGTTTGGTAAGTCTTTTTCGGCTTATCGGATGATACAATGCTTGGTTTGTAACTATCTTTCGCGTTTAAATCTATAGCGGGTAGTTAAACGAGCATGTTTTCGTTTAACTTGTTTGCTATCAAACTAAGGCCATATTTCTAATGTTTTAGCTTGTATAGATCGTATATCACTTATAGATGCCCCCCCCCCCCCCCCCCGAGATATCTGCGTCATAACCCGACCCGTTCGATTAATCGTTCGTTTGTTACGCAAAGGCGTTTATTTGCTTAATCGGTAAATACGTACTGAGGTGTACCTTGTTTTGGCTCAAATGTCACAGTTGCTCATAAATCAAAACCACGGGAGAAGGCAAAGAGAAGAGCATCTACGAACCGGAATAAATTACAAGTTAGAAGATGTTCTATAGGAAAGAAGAAGCCATTAAAGTTCAAGAACGACCAGTCTTCTCGATACATGTCATACATCCGGTTCATACCAGGTAAGTTTAAATTTTGGTGGTCAGACCCGTTAAGAAGTTTTAAAGCATTTTTAATTCCACCGAGAAAATTTCAATGTTTAACAAGTATCGGGTGGAACTGAACAAGTTAGATAGGGTCCAGGTGAAAGAGAAACCTCCTGATTAAGTTTAAGTGTGGGGAGGTTCCGCGGAGTTTGTATAATTTTCGAGTCACTAACGTAGATTTTTGTAGTTCGTCTTTGTTTTTGTTTTTAAGTTTTGCAAGTTTTGAGCTAGAAAAATGACCCCCATGGAAGTATAATGCAAAATTCAAGTGTGGGGATGGAGCAGCCGAACTGTATACTTTTTATTATTTGCTGCTATTTTTTTTCATATTTATATATAGGGTGGGTTGGTTGGTCTGGTAATATACTTAAGTGCTTAACATCTATCAAATTGATAAAATATGTTTTAGATATTGTTTGTTTGTTTTTGCCGCTTCCGTTCATGTGTGAGAGATGGAGATATTTGTTTTATGAGCACGTTTGGACTTGGAGGGCAGCTTTGGAAAAAGACTTTGGCATCATATCGTCATTCACATATTACCAGCTAAGTCTTTTCCATTCTTTATCTTGCTTGCTTATTTTTATTTTTTGTTTTTGGTTTTTTTGGTTTCTAGTTTTTGTATTTCAAATTTATTTTTATTTTTAATCCTTATCCTTGCATTGAGGACAATGCAAAAATTTAAGTGTGGGGATAGGACACTTGAGTCATAGTTTATTTACATTAAGAAAAAAAAAATTGAAAAAAGATTTTTGAAAAATGTCCCTTGATTGTGTTTCTTTTTGCACTTAAATGGGAGATGAGGATACTTATCGGGAATCGGTTTTTCAAACTAATAATATTATGAGATAATATTAAAGAAAGCGTACTTAGCTTGGGATGTGTCGGTAGGCCCAACTAGTTATGAAAGGTTTTCCATTGCATATTCTTAATAAACCTAATTAATCATAGATTTTGTGGGTTCTCATCCTAAGGGGGGACAGTGAAGCTGAAATTCGATAAGGTATAGGGAGTATCACCATAAGATGATTACCCTAAAATGGTGAGAATTGAATGCACTTTAAAATTAGCACGCTACTCCGTTTTATGAAAATAAATAAAGAGTGGTGGCGCCCCGCAGATGTCCAATTTTATACGAGCTTTAGTCTTTAGTTTTATATTTTTAGGTAAAAGATGCCTAAGTGCACAATAAAAAAAATAAATAAATAAATAAATAAAAGAAAAGAAAAGGTGAGAAAGTTATGCAATGAAAAATGCCAAAGAAGCATTCTCAAAAATATAAACCTTATATGTTTTTATGTTTATCTGAGCTTTAAGATAACCTTATATGTTTTTAAGACTGTATTTCTCCGATGTTGATCCCATTGCAATGAGACTTTTTAAGGGACGAAAAAAATATAAGTGTGGGGATATTTGATATAATGCTAAATATATATAAATCCCTTGTATATTTAATATAATATTTTATTAGTTTTCGTTTGGTTTTTATTAGAATTTGTATATTACTAACATATTTGAATAATGTAGGTTTCGAGACTTGTTCATGGTTAAAAAAGGCGATAAAAAAGCTAAAACAAGCCAAAGCGGTGAACTGGAGCATCAGAATTGAACTGGACCGCATCAGGAAACGAACCGGACCGGTCAGCCCCCCCATCCGGAGCGGCGCGCCGAGCATCCGTTTCGCGTATTTTCTTCGGTTTTTATCAGTTTTGGGCCCAGGAACCTATTTAAACACCCCTAAATTTAATCCTGAGCATACCATGCGAACCTGAGCCGAATCTGGAGTTTCCTGGAGCTTATGATTGCAATATTTGGTGGGTTTGAAGGCTAGGAATCAGCCGCCGAAGTGCTTATCATCCAAGAACGAAGACCACGGGTTTTATCGCCTTTAATCTTCCGTTCTTATTTATTTTTGTCATGATTTCGTGTATTATTGTTTTGTTTGATTTTTAGATGCTAGGCTAAACATTATAGACTGCCTAGGCTTATGATGAACCTTTGTTGACGTTTGATTTTGAATTGGGATTTATTTATCGTTTTGGTTTTTATGAACAAGTAAAAGGTTTACTTATATTATATTGATGCGTATAGATATTTAGGATTGTTTGATTAATTGTTATTATTCCATAGTTGCCTAGATTATTGTTTGTCGTTATGATAGGTTGTTATTAGGTCAATTACTTTGTGGTTTTGATTATTTTATGATTGATGTGCACTAAGATCATAGGAATAATAATTATTAATTAAATAAACCTAAGTGTGCTGCTAACCTAAATAGCTGTAAGGTGCTAGGTTATCGATAGATCTTTATTATTTGATCTTGCTAGATTTAGTTCTTCGTAAGGAGTCCGTCTAGGTTTGATTATTTAATTATTGTCTATTGAATCAATTTGATATATTAAACTGTCTTTGATTTCCGCGCTGTAAGGTAGGATTTCGTATAAAAGAACTAAATTATAAACAATTGGGTGACCTTAAGCGAACTTGATTTTTAATACTGGTGTGCGTTAAAACTTGTTAGAAATCCATAGGTTTTCTCTTGAGAAGGATCAGGGATACTATTCGGGTTTTCTTTTAATATTTTACGATCCCAGTTCATAACTAAATAGTTTCCCGAGTCAAGTCATTACTGAAATTTGAGGAAGTCTAGCCTAGGTAGTTTTCTCATCATCATTGTATTTTCATAACATACTTTGTTTTCGTTTAAATTACTTGTTTTCTTAATTAGTTTTTAATTATAGTATTAAATTAGTATTTTAAATAAAAATCCCCCAAACAAATATAAATAATAAGTCGTGTCTTGTAGTCGAGTCTAATTAGCTAATAAACGTAATTTAAAGAGTCTCATGGGTTCGATATCCGGACTTACCTAGCTTTACTATAGTCGATCGGTTCACTTGCCGGTTGGTAGTTTAGTCGAGTTTTAGAGAGTCTAGAGTATTACTTAGTGTTTATTTTTAATTAATTAGCTAATAAATATTAAACTACTTCAAGCACATCAGTCTCCTCTCATCTGCCTCTTCTTTCTCTTTCATGTTTATAAGTGCTTCAAGCACTTCTGAAGGATTTCCTCTTCCTCTTCTCTCTCCAAAGCCTCTAATTTTTCATTCATTAAGTTTATGGCTGTCTTTACAGATTCAACTTCTGCAACATCTGGATCAATTACATTTTCTTTGTACAGAATATAATCAGATTGAACTATATGTTGGGGCAGGGGATGTAGATCATCATCAGTAAGTGCAACCCCCTTTCCCTTTGCTTTTCTTTTCAAAATTTCTTTTTTGGTTTCTTCTTCTTCTTTATCCTCCCCCTTAACATCCGAATCTCCCTCATCATATGCTTGATTGATCATGTTTAAAGCATTTGATGGTCCAACCTCCATAGCCTCCTCTTCTGAACTTTCATATAATTCGCCAATTAATCTCAAACCCTTTGCACCTTTAGTAATCTCCCCGTGTTTTGGTACATCTGTGGTCTTCTTAACCTCAGGATGCCCCTCTAGGGTTCGAATCTTTAACAGAGCTTCATTCAGGGCAGCTTCCAATGTCGAGTTCCTTGTTGTCAGTATGGCATTTTGTTCTTTCAACATTATGTTTTCAAACTCAAGTCTGGCATTTTCACAAATGACATCATATAGGTTAGGGCTTGATGGTGGGGTTTCTTGATTTGGCTTTGAAGCAAGTTCAGAGAGCGGTTCAAATTCAGCAGTTTCAGGAGATGGGACCTTATATGGTTCAGAGGATGGGGTTGGTTGAGGTAGTGGGGAAGTTTCAGTGGCAGGTTGATCTTGAATGGGTTGGGTTGATTGAGGTGGTGAAGGAATGTTATCCGTTGGTTCATTGTCAGATAAAGCAGGTTCAGTGGTGGCTAGTGAAGAAGGAATATCATCATTAACATCATCTAGCTCCACAGAATCTGTATCATCATGGTAAACCTCAGGTGGTGGTGATTCTGGTGGAGTTATCTTCTGGATTGTTGCAGCAACTTCCGATACAACACTTGTTACAAATGTGTCATCATCCACTTGGTCTGTAACTTGAGTGATTGGACTCACAATCGGTTCATTTATCTCCTCCTGGACCTCCACTTCTGCAGTTTCTGCCTCATATGCAACCTGTTCAATCAAAGGCACATTTACCTCAATTGCCTCCTGTGCAGCATCATCATTATCAATCATCATATCATTTCCACCTTCCGGACCATTGTCACCATCATTACTATGACCATCATCGTCTGCACCATCACTAACTTCATCATCGCTATTCCCCGGAGTCCTTGATACATCAATAGCTCCTAGTGCTGGTAGGAGCAACCATGGGAGCAAATCCCATTCATCATTATCAAAAAATTTGCTTTTAGCATCTTTCAATCCTTTGCAAATGTTTGGATTTTGCAATCTCAACACTTCACCAGTTCGTTGAAGATCAGGCAAAACATTGTCTATCAAAATCTGCAAAAACCTCGGATACATGAGAACTCGTTGACCCTCTGCTCTCTCTGCATTGGACACCAACCCTTGAAAGATAAGTCTCGAAATGTTAAAGGGTTGCTGATAGAGTATCGCCACTGTGAGAGTTCCAAGCTCTCTGCTCAATAGAGTCCAAGTCCCTCTCCGAGGAGATAAGGACTGGATTACTTGATGAATCAAGAACCTGTAATATTAAGGGAAAACTAACCTTTAGAAATTGTCCCTCCTTAACTCCTCCCTGATAGCCTATAGTCTCTTGAAAGACTCTTAGTAACCTTGGGGCTGAGTAGGACGGCTGAGCCTCAAAATTGTCATTAAGGTCCAGTGCAGCTCTGATTGAGGCTTCTGTTATCTCAATGTCATGATGTAGAACTGACGCCTCAATTCCTTCCCCATTGACGTCATTGACATAGGTTGAAGACCCCCAAAAATCCGAAATATGATTTCTGTATGTTGTGGGGTTGTTGGTTAAAGCCAACCTCAAATTGGAGTTACTCAAAAAATTTATCATTGGCTCCAACTCTCGGTTGTCATCGTCTATCTCCAACTGAGCACACATATTATGCCGTTTTTTCGAATTTCAAAGCCATCAGTCTGCAAAAACAAGTAGAGTTGTCAGTACACAAAGTTGCAGAACTAATATATGAGAATAGATAAATGATTAAAGGCGTCTTCAATAACCTGTTCCGTAGTAATATGCGTACCTGCAAAAACAAGTAAACAATTAGTCTGAAAATCAATTGAAAAACCCTAATTTCAAAATCGGTGCAAAGATAATCGAACAACGATGTCTTATCGAAGTCAAAACAGTGCTAATGGCTGTAATCGAAGTAAAAATTGTGTAATCGAGCAAGTAAGAAATAGCACGAGCAAAGGGGTTTTTCGTCTAGGTTTAAGAGGAAGATGAAGAAATATGTGAAAAAGTTTGTAAGTCCCCCTTTTATACCTAACGTTTGGGTGGTACAGTACCTTATTTTGTCGTCTAGCACATGACAGTTGTCATTTAATTTCAAATTTAATGTTCCTCTTTAGCTAGGGCATACAACCAAATTAACAGTTGTATCCAACTACACTCGAGTAAATAGTACAACATTTGCTCGATGTACTTGGGAATATTGTCCTTGATTACTAGTACACAGGTGAACGTGTGCTCGAATAAACTTGTGCTCAATGATTTTGCTAGATTTCTAATGAATTTCATAGTGCCTGCTCGAGCGATAAGTCGTACTCACTTGCAGTGTGCTCGACTATACTTATAAATATGTCATGACAATGTCCTATGCTCGAGATGCATGTGTTAGAGCCTTTGCTCAACTAACTTAGATTACAAAAGCTCAATTGTGCTCGAGGTACCCTTAGCATATTAAATCATTCCTATGCCTGTACTTGAACTCACAATCTAAGTGTCTAGTCCACAATTTTGCTCGAACTACTTAGCAAAGTGGTCCAGTTGCTTAAGCTCGAACTCTTATGCCTACACACTTAGCACACTTCTATGCTCGAATAAATACTTGACAAACAAGAATGCAATCATGCTCGACACACATACATTACTTTCACTTCATTTCAGGTGCTTGTAAGCAAGATGCATGCTCGAAACACTTAACAACAGATTTCAGTATTCTTCAAAGTAAGGGTCATGCTCGAAACACTTAACAAATTTTCATTATGCTTAAAAGTAAGAGTCATGCTCGAAACACTTGATGATTCATACAAGTCACATAAGATGATTCACACAATGTTATCATGCTTAGTAATCTTAGTTCTTCGGCTTGAATTAGAAATGATCATTTCAATTTGATGAGCTGACCTAAACAGTTAGTTTAAGGTGAAATAAGAGATCAAAATCCAGTTCAAAATAAAATTCATTTTAGATTATTTGGAAAGATCTCCACATGGGATCAGACTATTTAAAAACAACGATCACACCACTTCATGGTCAGTGTTATTATGACTCAAGTCAGGTTGACAGCAGTTATACTTAGCATAATGGTCATTGCTTTCTGTGATACATTTAGGATTCAATTAGAGCATAAGTTAGGAATGGTGATCACTATAGCTTCAGATTGCCTCTAATCTCTTCTCAAAGCGTATTTAGCTTTCTCCAAATCACCCCGAATTGACTCCGACCCCCTGATGCCCTGGTCAAAATTGATTTTTGTATAATAGAACAGTTATTTATTTATATTTTGGCTTTGATAACAGACTGTACGGTTGAACGTTAGACTTACATGCCTTACATTCAGGGTGTTTAGGACTTATTTGAATGCCTCACCCCTGCAATTCCCTTAGTGCCCCTTAACTCATGAAATCAGATAACTTATATATATATATATATATATATTATAATTTTGATCTTTTTATACTTTTCAATCTCTTTTCTTTTCTTTTCTTTTGAGAAGTTTGCCATATAGCAATAATTTATTTATGCTCAAATACTTAATAAATATTTTGATAGACCAGAAACACCAACAGGCTCATGTATGATTGGATAATAACCTTTCTGCCTATCATTTGGAGAGATATGCTAGAGAACATACCTTATTTTCCAATATTTCACCACATCATACTTAGCAATTTTAAGTGTATATCACATATTACAACTACAGACTATGGAAAGCTACCATACTTTGCCAATGACTGTACTCAAAGCCCTTTGAACTTATAATCCATGGGTTAGTTATCTTAAATAGTTTTCTATCATTTCCCAATTTAGGTTGGATTCAATCTCCACAGAAAGTAGTTTCTAGCTTCTTTGAAGCTGGGAACTTGGATAATATTATCATCTTTCTTATGAAATATCATCGAAAACAGTGTTGCTTAGTAAAAAAAACTTTTACCATTTTAAAGTCATTTCCTTTTGAAGGTTCAATTGAGAAATGTAGATTTTAAAAGCAGTGTTGTCATTTAAGCATATATTAACAAGCACACATTGTCACAGTATCAAAACACAATTCAAACAGTGGAAATCATTCAGATAATCGCAAGTCTGTCGAGCATTCTCAGAAGTTCATCGAGCATACTCAAAAGTCACTCGAGCAAACTTAAGATTTATCATTTCAGATATTGTGCTCGAGAGACTTAGTTGAATGATCGATCAGTATACTTTGTACTTGAATTTCTTAGAAAGTTTTCCAAGACACATGTCCATACTCGAGCACCAGTAGCATATCATTTGTGCTCGAGTTACTTGAGAAACCTCAGGTATGGTTTGTTTGTGCTCGAAGAGCATTAAACACACCATGCAACACAGAGTTGTGCTCAAAATACTTAGAAAGATTTTCAATACCAAAATTCTGTGCTCGAGTAGCTGATTTATGACATCTATGCTCGAATGACTTAGAATGGTCTTATAAGAACCTATGCCTGTGCTCGAAGAGCAACAAACACACTATCAAGCACAGATTCATGCTTGGAGTACTTAGAATCACATAAATACATCATTCATGCACAGATCAAAGTACCAAATGCTGTAAACAACAATAGCAAGATATTTCACCAAGATTTTCACACAATTTAGTCACATACATGATTCATGCAATTAGAATAATCATTTAAGCATAGCAAATCATCATGCAAACATTTAAAGTGAGCAACACATATAATCAGTTAGCACCTCACTTAAGCACACATCCTAAATTAGACTTCATCAGCATTTATCATTCCTAGAAACTTTAACAGAAAATGAAACCTGGTTTTATCTAAAGGTTTGGTGAACAAATCAGCCAAGTTATCAGATGTATCTACCCTTTTCATCTCTATTAGTCATTTTTCCTGACAGTCCCTAATGAAATGATGTCTAATTTCAATGTGCTTAGTCTTAGAATGTTGAACTGGATTCTTAACAATAAACATAGCAGCAGTATTATCAATTAAAATAGGTGTAAGTAAGAAAATCAAACCATAGTCCAGCAGTTGATTTTGAATCCACAGAACCTGTGCACAGCAAGCAGATGCAGCAATATACTCAGCTTCAGCAGTAGAAATTGACACTGCAGTTTGCTTCTTGCATTGCCAAGACACCAGCCTGTTCCCAAGAAACTGGCATCCTCCAGAAGTTGATTTTCTACTCATGTTGCAACCATCATAGTCACTATCTGTGTAGGCCATCAAGTCAAAGGAAGGGTTCTTTGGATACCAAATTCCTAAATCTGGTTTTCCCTTCAAATATCTGAATATCCTCTTCACTGCTAGCATATGTGACACCTTAGAGTTAGCTTGAAATCTTGCACAGACACACGCAACAAACATAATATTTGGTCTAGATGCTGTGAGATACATCAATGATCCTATCTTGGCCCTATATTCATGCTGGTCCACTGGTGTGAACACTGTCTTGAAGTCTTGATTTATGAAGATTCCATCAGCACACTTGAATTTGTTAATATCTCTTATACATATTTTGATTGGTTTATGAAGATTCCATCAGCTTTCTGTTGCACCTGAAGTCCAAGGAAGAAATTCATTTCCCCCATTGAGCTCATTTTGCACTTGGACTTCATCACTTGCTCAAACTCTGCGCACATTTTTTCATTTGTAGAGCCAAAGATAATGTCATCCACGTACACTTGCAGCAGCAACAGATCTTTGTTTCTTCTTTTGTAGAATAGAGTCTTGTCAATGGCTCCTCTGCAGAAACCATTTTCCAATAAGTGGTCTGACAGTTCATCATACCAGGCTCTTGGTGCTTGGTGTAGTCCATAAAGTGCTTTGCTGAGCTTGTAAACCTTATTTGGATGAACTGGGTCTTCAAATCCAGGAGGTTAAGTGACATAAACTTCTTCATCAATCTTTCCATTCAGAAATGCAGATTTTATATCAAGTTGATAGACTTTAATGTTCATTGATGCTGTATATACCAGAAAGATCCTGATAGCCTCTAGTCTTGCAACTGGAGCAAAGACTTCTTCAAAGTCCACTCATTCTTCCTGTAAGCATCCTAGAGCCACCAATCTTGCTTTGTTCTTGATCGCTGTCCCCCTTTCATCCTTTTTGTTCTTGAATACCCATTTTGTTCCAATAGCATACTTGCCTATTGGCTTGTCCACCAAGTCCCATACATGCAAGTCTCTTAATTGGGCTAATTCTTCCTGCATAGCTTCTACCCAACTGTTGTCTTCTAATGCTTGGTTGATGTTCTTTGGTTCAACTTGGGATAAGAAGCAAGCATACAGGCAGATATTTGCCTTTTCAGATGAGCTTCTGGTAACTCTTTCATTTATATCTCCTATGATGTTCTCTTCAGGGTGATTTCTTTCAACAGAGGTGGTCTGCACAATTTGTTGTGCAGACACTTCTGTTTCTAGATTTGTCATGTTTAACTCAGCAAATTCATCTCCAATTCTCTCTTGACTTTTATCAGAATCTTGAGTTTGATTGATTTCAGATGTTGATGCTTCATTTACTCCAAATTGCATTGAGTCAAACAGAGATTGAAACCTATCTTCAAATTGATGTATCCCTTCAGGCTGAGCAGGTTGTTGACTCTGAATAGGTTCACTTTCAACATCACTTGGACCTTCATTTGAGACTTCAACAGCATCCTCCTGTCCATTCCTTTCAACTTCAGCTACTCCTTGGGTGCTTCTCCCAAAATTAAAGCCATTTGCTTCAGGAGCAACTAATGTCCATAGTTTGTCCAGATCAACTTGTTTATCTTTTCCTTTTTCTTCAAAGCTGGTTTCTGTACATACTGTCATCCACATCTTCATTGTAGATTTTAAATGACTTGATCATTTTCTCTAGATCAAACAGCCATTTGGGACCATCAACATTGTTAAAATGATTTTCATTGAAAATTATGTCTGATGACTCAATGACCACCATGTGCTCCTTTACATAGACTCCGTAAGCCTTTGAATGAGATGAGTAGCCCACAAAGAAGCATTCCAGTGATTTGGACTGGAATTTGTTCAAATAGTCCTTTGTATTTAGGAGTGAGCATCTGCATCCAAAAGGCTTTAAGAACTTCACATAAGGCTTTCTTTTGAAGATAACCTCATATGGGGTCTTGTGTAGGTTCCCAGCCGGATCTACCCGGAATATCTCGTTCTACGTAAGACGATACGAGCGTAGAAGACGACACACGTTAACACGATCAAACACACGTTACAATAAACAAAGACACGTTGTATTGCAACTGGAAACACGTGATATCAATCACCGATTACACAAACTCTGGACTCGTAAAACTATCGATTAATTATATCTTCAATTCAGCCGTAACCTAGTCTATATATAAGACGACAACTTCGCCTAACATGTTTAGGCGAAGTTGTCCCTAACTTCGCTTACTCTACAAGTTCGCCTATATCAGCGAACTTGTGAGCTAACATCGCTTAATACAAAATACAAATCCAACTAACTCGATTACAGACACTAGACACTGAACTACTGACATCATGTACCAACAGACTCCCTCTTGGCAGTAGCTTCATATCTCTATCTTCAAGCACGTGTCTTGTAATCTTCAACAATCTTGTATCTTTCATCTTCAAGCATGAACTCCTTCTCGTACACACACTGATACAACTCTTTGATATTTCTTCGCTTCTTCTTTCCAAGCAGAAATATAAAATATCTTTTTCTCGTTCAGCGCCTGCAGATCAGCTTGAGACAAATTCACCAAGTGCATTGGATCATACACTCTCAGCAACTCTTGTTCATCTTCATCCTCCATTACTGCCTCAGCTGTTTCACAATCAACGTACCACCACTTCAGATCTTTGAGCACATCCTTGGGCATTTGTTTCATCGGCACTTCTTTTAGACACCGGATCGGCTTATACTTCATGATCATCCAAGGCTTGCCATCTGCTCTCATCCCTCTATCTTTGTCTTCAATAAGTTTTCCTTTCTGTGGTTTCAACAGCTCGAACTTCTTTTCCTTTATACTTTCCTTCCATACTATCTTCCCAATGACTCTAGCCATATTATCATCACTTCTGTTTATCAACCCCAATCTGGCTAAGTCTTTCACTTCACACTCAGGCAACGTATTCAACGATCTCAACAGCCTCTTGAAGTACTGAACACCATCATACCTTTTAATCACAAAGAGCCTCAACTGCTCATCATATAACCAGCATATAATCCCCTTTTTTGATTCAGCATAACCCCTGATGTTGTAACTTTTCTTGAACATAGTAGGGACCGCCGGTTTCTTAGTTTTTACGAACCACTGAGCATAGCCTTCTTTCCATCTTGGCTGCTCTTCCCATTCCATCTCATCGCTTCCCATATCTTGAGTCATATCTGCCTTACCAACTATCGGAATCTCGTGCTCAATGTTCTCCTCTACAATCTCTCCCTCTTCAATCTCACTATCTATGACAATCTCAGCACCAATCTTCTCTATCCCTTCAACCGGTAACACATCGTCATCACCTATAACATCATCATCCACCATCTCCTCAACATCCACAACTACCACATCATCACCCCCTGCGGCACTCGTTGACTCCCCCTGAGATGTGGTAGTCCCAAGAGCTTGTTCAGTTCTTGGCAACTCTCCACCTGCACCATTCGATGCATTGGGATCATCGTCTCGATCATTACGCTTCTTCGTCCTCAGCTCATCACCCTTACAGCCCGTCTCCCCCTGAGATGTCAAGAACTGTTTCAAGGCATCAATTATTTTACCATGTTCGATCAGCAGGGACGACTGAATCTGATTCTCCGCTACGAGGCGCTGAATAGCATGGGTCTGGATAAGATTTACCCTTGATTGTTCTGCCACGACCCTTTCTAGCGCTGCTATTCTCTCCGAATCGGATAAGGTTGCATCGAAATCAAACCTCAGATGTGATATGTCTTGAGCGTATGGAGGAGGGATTTCCGATGTAACCGGCACCTCAGAAGTAGGTGGAAACGTAACCGCAGGTGGTATCGTAATCGACAACCCTGCAGCAGCTACAACTGTCGACTCAATAAATCTTGCCATGACCTCCGTTGGAGTAATAGTTGGAGGTGGCAAGGATACAATCTCCGGAGTCGATAGCTGGAATGTAGTGGGTGGGAGGCCGAATGAGGATAAGGTAGCCACCACGGGAACATCCGTGGCGCTTGGCCTTGTAACAGGTAATGATGACGGAACAATAGTCATACCGGACAGTGCGGGTGGAGTGAAACGAACCACCCTTGAGCTCTCACCAGCTCCCGAACCTGCACCTGTCCGTTCCCTTCTTGATCTGCGGACCAACTGATGTACTTCTTCCTCAAAATCTGACTCACTGTCATCATCGGCTCTCTTCCTTTTCCCATGAATCCTTTCCTGTGTTACTAAAATCCGTCTCGCTTCAGCCACATCATCATCTGACGAATCAGAATCAGCCACCGTCGGAGCTGCCCTAGCCACATTCACACTAGAAACCCGGGCTACCGAGACCTGTACATTTTCCTCAGGATCAACACGCTCCATATCAAAGAAGCCTTGACCACCAAATGCTGCATCAAGGTCTATATTCTCCTCCGGTGACACAACAGGAGCAGCAGGTATAGCTTGAGGTGCTCCAGCCTGTTGTGGTTGAGGATCCCGAAACTCGTCCCCACGAGCTGGAACATACTCTGGGTTGATCAAGTACCCAAATAGTGGAGTATGTCGAGGACGGAGCTCAGGTTTGCTCCTTGCACTGGAAGATCTACACTGAGCGAAGATCCTTTTACTTACACTTTCCACATATCTGATTGGGCGGCGCTGAGGTAACGTGGGAGCAACATGATTCAAGATCATTTGGAGGAATCTTGGATACATGAGAAATCTCTCATGCGCCACCGCTCTTCTCTGACGATCTATCTCGTAGAATACCATCTGACTAAAGCTGTAACGCTTATTGTAAGTCAGAGCAGTCATAGCCGACTGCATGGTCGCGCCCATACCATCTGTACCAGCCTTTCTCCCTGACATACACACGATCATCACGTGCATGAGAAAGCGCCACTGGTCTAGCAAGAACCCCTTGCGTCTCTGAGTATCTCCCAAGGGACCAGAATATCCCATTCTCAGAAACGCACCATCTCGGAATGGAGCCACAAAGTCGGTAGGATCGTCTCTTGTTTCATCTCCAAACCGCAAAGCCACCCTGATCTGTTCAGATGAGAACTGTACTATCTGATTGCTGACCGTTGCACGCATAACCGGGGGCTCGACACGACAGTCATATTCCACTGTCTGCAAGAAATCTTCAATGTTTGGCAAAGATATCGGCAGTGTTGTGGTAATCGCGTGGAATATACGCGAGCGGAGTAAGAACGTGATGATCTCGCGGAAATCATCAACACCGCTCGCATCCGGGTCTAATGTTATGTACATGTTATGACCCGGGAAAAACTGTCGGTTGTTGTCTCCTCCTTCATCACCACCTGCTCCAGCTACAGCTGCCATTTCTGCAACACAAACAGTCTAAGTTAGAGAAACGTCAAGGCAAATCACAAGTTCGCCTATTACCATGAGCGGAGTTATGATTTATTCTGTATAGGCGAAGTTAGAGGTGGGGCGAAGTTGGGAACAACTTCGCCTCAACTTGAACTTCGCGTAATAAATGTTAAATAAAAAGGGCCAGGCGAAGTTAATGATAACTTCGCCTAACCACAACTTCGCCTCATATACTATTACATAATTAATTATCAGGCGAAGTTAAACCTCAGGCGAAGTTAAGAATAACTTCGCCTAACCTGTAAGTTCGCCTGAATATGAATCGGCAACAGTTAGGTTTTCGAATCGACGTGTAGATGGTGAATTTGGAGATTGAGGATCTCGTAAAACATGTGTTTATGAAGTTCTAGACGATCAAGTTGATTACGACCACGTAAAAACAAGTTTGAAAATCGGGTGTTAAGGTTTCGTATAAACGGGGTCGCGAATCGGGTCGAAACGACCTTTGATTAACATTAATGACCGTGATTATACGATACTACAAGCCTACACACCTTGAAATAGGATTAGTACTGATACAAATGAACACAGATGTAGTCGATATATAACTTCGCTTAGGGTTTCGGAAATAAGTTCGCTGGTTTATGAAAATTATAAACTGTTTGACCTTAAAAATCCTTTATATAGGGTCAAGGTTATACAGGCGAAGTTATGGATAAGTTCGCCGGTATTAAACTTTACAAAACAAACCCCTACAATTTGAACAGTTTACAATTAAGTTTTAAAACATCCTTTAAAGCGTTAAATGATACGATCAAGACCAAGTAACCAGGTATAAAATCATACAACTACATAAGTAAAATAAAATTTTAACAATAAAGTACACGGGATCAAATTTCAGTCTCGACAGGATCTACCATGTTTTAGAAAAGATCCGAACAGGAATCATACTAATTACGTGACTGTCACACAGATCCATGTTCAGCTGTATTATGACATAAAGAAACAGGTTGTAAGCAGGTAAAGAACTTAAGATGGTTTTCATCGTTTCTGTGATACGAGTTAGGTTCAATTAAGCTCAAAACTTAAATGGACAACAACTCAGAGATTATGATGTCTCCTAGCTATTCTCAAAGCGTATTTGGCTTTCCCCAAGTCACCCCGAGTTGACCTCGACCCATAGTGTCTGATTAAATAGTAAGTACATGTCGATCTTTAGACTCTTCTTCCCGTTCTCTTTCTTACATCTTGATTGGGAAGTATTAACATTTGAACTCTAGAATGTCTCAACAACACACAATTTTTTTTTTTTTTTTAAGTATTTACACAACTTCAGAGTAGTAAACAACTGCAAGTCCCGAATCTGGATCACTGCAGTTTCTAGACACGCTATCTTCACGGGAATCCGAACACTCACGGGCTCGTGTATGACTGGGTAATCGCTTTTCTGCCTATCATTCGGAAATATATATATGGAGACATGCACAACTCTTAAGGAGTTTCCACGTAAAATCGAGTAGATTTAGTTAGTATCACTTCTACTTTTACGCACCATAAAAAGCTACCATGACATACAATGACTGTTCTAAAGTCTTTTAGGCCTAATAACTTCACTAGTTAAGCACACAGAATCAGTATATCTATCACTTTCCAAGGTTGGATCAATTTTCTGTTAAACATAGTAACGGAACTTCTTACGAAGTAGTAGACTTGAAAAATAATTTCATCTCCCGGAAAAAAATTTTAACTTCAATCGCCCCGATCAAATCGAAGTTTTCAGGTAAACGGCTATCCTGAGGATCCAATGGATCAGCTGGACCGACCACATACAAGTATGTGTCCTTCTAACTAAGTATGATCGACTAATTTTCAGCGAAAGAATAAAAACACATCATAAACCGCCCCGGTCACTTTCAGTCATCTGGTTAATGGCTATCCTCATACTCTACAAGTAGAAATGAGGACCAAACATATCCGAAGATATGTCCATCAAACCGAAGCAACCGACATAATTCTAAGCGATAGTGACGTTTTTTTTTTTTTTTTTAAACAAAGACAAAATGAAAAACATGGTTACTCGGGATTGATCATCCCATTCAGCTCAACAAGGTTTTGAAAACGAGTTTTGTCAAACGCTTTAGTGAACAAATCAGCGAAATTATCTAACGTATCAACCTTTTCGAGCACAATCAATTTCTTCTCAGCACAATCCCGTATAAAATGATGACGGATGTCAATGTGTTTAGTTTTGCTATACTTTACGGGATTGTTAGTTACTGAGATAGCAGCAGTGTTATCTATGCAAATAGGAGTATGAGTGAAATTCAGACCATAATCGCGCAATTGCTGTTGTATCCAAAGAACCTGGGAGCAGCAGTTCGATGCTGCCATGTATTCTGCTTCACAGGTTGAAATGGCGACTGAGGTCTGCTTCTTGCACTGTCATGACACTAATCTGCCTCCAAGAAACTGACATCCACCTGTTGTTGACTTCCGATTCTGATTGCACCCTCCATAATCAGAATCCGTGTAGGCGACTAACTCCAAGTCTCCTCCTCTCGTGTACCACAACCCTAGCTTAGGCTTGCCTTTGAGATACCGCAATATCCTTTTCGCACCCTTCAAGTGAAATTCCTTTGGGTTTGCTTGAAAGCGAGCACAAAGACAAACTGCAAACATAATATCAGGTCTAGAAGAAGTTAAGTACATTAAAGAACCTATGATTGCCCGATATTGGGTGGGGTCCACGTCTGCATCGCTGTCTGAATCAGCACCCAGTTTATGGTTGACGCAAACTGGAGTATCAAATGAAGTGCTGTCCTCCATCTTGAAGCGTTTGAGAACATCATGGACAAACTTAGTCTGATGAATGAACATCCCATCTTTCTTCTGATCAACCTGCAGTCCTAAAAAGAAAGTTAGTTCACCCATAGCACTCATTTCAAACCTCTTTTTCATGACGGCCTCAAATTCCTGACACATGGCGACTTTTGATGCAGCAAAGATGATGTCGTCCACGTAGACATGCACCAGAAGAAAGTCGCTTCCTTTTCTCTTAAAGAACAGTGTGCTATCGATCTTTCCCCTTTCAAATTCATTCTCAAGCAAGTAATCGGATAGTGTAGAGTACCAGGCACGAGGGGCCTGATATAGCCCGTATAGCGCTTTACTTAGTTTGTACACGTGATCAGGAAAGTCTGGGTCAGGAAAACCCGGAGGTTGCTCAACGTACACAACCTCATCGACTTTACCGTTAAGAAACGCACTCTTCACGTCTAACTGGAACACCTTCATCTCCTTGTGCGCAGCAAATGCCAAAAACAATCGAATCGCTTCCAATCTCGCCACAGGAGCAAACACTTCATTGTAATCGATCCCCTCTTGCTGATTAAAACCTTTTACAAAAAGCCTCGCCTTGTTCCTGATAATAATCCCTTTCTCATCTCTCTCCAGCAAAACTCACTCTTCCTCCCTGAACAGGTTTCCATTCGTGTAACAAGTTCTTGTTACCCGTCATGTGCCGGGAACAGCCGCTATCCACAACCCATAGATTGTTTGCAGCCCTGTTCAACTGTTCCTGCACGATTAAAGCAGAGGATTAAAATCTGGGGACCCAAGACCTATTGGTCTTGGGTCGATACATCCCGTACTTTAGCTGTCCAAAGTTAGTACTAGTATAATTTCTGTAAGTCCTAAAAGGATACCTTCTTGTAGATTGACTATGAGGCCATCCAAACCTTCGTGAATTAAATGAATTATTACTTATGGTTTGGTTGTTAACAGGGAAAAACTGAGATCGATTTCTTTGAAAACCAGAATTAGTCCAATGTCTGAACTTTGATGAGTTTTCATTTTTACCATTATAGTGACTACCGTTAGTTATACTCACAGTTTTTGAAGACCTCATACCTCTGAATCTCTGCTTCAGAGGACAATCAGCAATTAGGTGTCCTAATTGATTGCATCTGAAACAACTCCTGTGTTCAACTTTCTTTTCAATAGTTGTTTTAGATGTTGAGGCTGCATTACTGCCAGTTTGTCTCACATATGGTGGGACATACGGGTTTAGTGGAGAATTCTTTTCATTTGATTTATGTTCCTCTCCACGTTTTGGTAATACTGCCTCTTCTTTTGTCTCACTAGACTCGGATGTCTTGTCCGAATTTGATGAGACAGGACTAGGAGCAGAAATCTTAACATTAGAAACAGGCTTACATGTTTCGCCTTTACTAACTTCTGGATCTTTAATCGTAACCTTAACCGGAGCTGTCTGACCAAAATCAACATCAACAGATTTCTGATTACTAGGATCATAAGTATAGTTATGATTGTAAGGTGGTGGAACTTCATGATATCCAATTCCTCCTCTTTTAACTGGGGAACTTTGATCACTAACGAGGTGATCAAGTATAGCGGAGGAATTTCTAAATTGCTCAAGTTTTCTGTTTAGTTCCACCACTTTCACCTGGTGATCAGCTATCTGTTTATCCCTTTCAGCTATTAGTTTGGTTTTCTCTTCTAACACTTCATAGCTAAGATCAATTACTTGTATTTTCTCAGCTAGACTGGCTTTAAGACTTCTAATATCTTTCTCACTAGCTTTTATTTTTACCTTATAACTGTTTTCTCTAGCTTTAGTGAAATGATGATCTTCTTTTAATGTTTTAAATTGAGCATCCAAACTAACAAACTGATCAGTTATAGTTGTCAATTGTTCAGACAGATTTTCACATTTCGTACAAGGGAGTTTAGTACTTACCTCGGAGAGCTGGTCTGTCACTTCTGCCATGTAAGCTTCATTTTCGCCAGTCACTTTCTCACTTCCTGCAGTTTCGATGGTCACTAAATTGGCCTGTTCGAACACTTCTTCAACATGCAGATTACAGTTGTACTCCCCGTTCTGTCTGGATATCATGGCCCTATTCTCATTACCTCCACCACTCTGTTGTGTAGACCTGTTCTGACTGCGTTCAACTCTGTCATTTGTGCATTCTTTAGCAAAGTGGTCATTCTGTTGACAGTTGTAACACTGCACCTTTGACTTATCAAAACTTGGTTTTTCACCAACAAACTTTCTACCAGTCTTCTTCATGAACCTTTTAACCCTTCTTACAATCATCGCCATCTGCCACTGCAGATCCATCTCCTCCAGATCATCAGCATCGATCTGATCATAGTCTTCGTCTAAGGTTGCAGGGTCAACAATCTTACCTTTAATGTAATTTTCATACGAAGCAATGAAAGATGCATAGAGAGCAAACTGTTGTTCAGCAGATTTAACACTCATGGGCATCTTAGAGTAGTTGTTGTTAGGAACACTTGAGGAAAAACTACTCTTGGTTGCTTGAGGTTTAGAAGCGTTTGATCCACCAGCAACAAAACACACATCACCATTCATGTTGAGAGATACATGACCTTCATGTGTTGAGTTAGCGCCCGAGTCTCCTTTTGAGTAGTAAGCAGATGATTCAGACTTCGAACTTGAACTTGAATTAACCTTTGCACCATACATTCCCGGATCTTGAACCTGATCAATTGGTGTCTCTTTACGAACCATGTTAAGTTCAAACGTTCGTAGTTTGTTGACTGCTGTTTCCAAGTCATAGTCGGCAAACTCTTTATCTTCTTTCATCAAGACAGTATACATCTCCCATTTCGGTGGGAGAGCATCAAGAAGCTTTTCCACGATCTCATCTTCTTTGTAAGCAATGGAATAATTGCTGAGTTCGGTCATCAGATGATAATATCTCGTGATGATATCATCAAGTGATTCATTCTTCAGATACTTGAACACCGAGAATTGGGTTTTGAGTAGTTTAATCTTGGATGCACGTATCCCCACATTACCCTCAAATCGGTTTTCAAGTGCTTCCCATAGCTCTCTAGCAGTTTTATACTTCCTGAAGGTGTGAAGAATCTTTTGTGGAAGAGCCATTGTAATCGCAGCATGAGCTTTGCTTTCAGCCTCATACATTTTCTTTTCTTCCTCTTCCATCTTGTTATATTTCTTAATCTGTTCACGACCCTCATACAAAGCAGTTGGTGGAATGTATCCATCTTGAATGAACACCCACATTTTAGCATCTTGGTATTTAACATACTGCTCAAACCGATCTTTCCACGCCACGAAATCGGTTCCCTTAAGCATCTTCGGTGCCTTAGTAGCTGAACCCGCTTCCACTTCCATTTTCACCAGTTCCGTAATATTTATAGAAGTCATCTTTCACGAAACGAAAACACAATAGAAACCCGAAAAATAAAAATTTTATTCTTAACAGAACTGTAGGCGAAGTTGTGGATAACTTCGCTTAAGTCTTAACTTCGCTTGAATTCTTAACTTCGCTCCCTTTTTAAATTCGCCTGAATAGGCGAAGTTGTAGATAACTTCGCTTGAGATAAGCGAACTTGTGAGCCAGGCGAAGTTGTGGATTACTTCGCTTAACCTTATATCTTCGCCTAAACCCTACAAACAGTAGCGGCAACTTCGCCTGATGAACACGATGATTTTGCAGGTTTGATTTTTACATTTTGCGAGGTATGCAAAGGTGTAATGGGTTGTTTATGATGGTGGGAGGTGAGTAGGACACAAAAATTCGGTAAACACGTCCCGCGAATAGTCGAACGGAACGATTTCTACACCCGCGTGATAATCCCGAACCACACAATCACGAGCAAAAGCTCTGATACCAATTGTAGGTTCCCAGCCGGATCTACACGGAATATCTCGTTCTACGTAGGTGCGGAATCCCTACGTAAGACGATACGAGCGTAGAAGACGACACACGTTAACACGATCAAACACACGTTACAATAAACAAAGACACGTTGTATTGCAACTGGAAACACGTGATATCAATCACCGATTACACAAACTCTGGACTCGTAAAACTATCGATTAATTATATCTTCAATTCAGGTGTAACCTAGTCTATATATAAGACGACAACTTCGCCTAACATGTTTAGGCGAAGTTGTCCCTAACTTCGCTTACTCTACAAGTTCGCCTATATCAGCGAACTTGTGAGCTAACATCGCTTAATACAAAATACAAATCCAACTAACTCGATTACAGACACTAGACACTGAACTACTGACATCATGTACCAACATCTTGCTTTGAGCCTTGTTCAGTAGAACCTTGTTCTGCACATAGCATGCGGTATTAATTGATTCTGCCCAAAAAGTGACTTACAGCTTCAATTAATGTTCTGTTTCTTCTTTCTGCAACACCATTTTGTTCAGGAGTTCTAGGTGCACTGTATTGTTGAAATATCCCCTTAGAGGTGCAGAATTCATCCATAATTCCATTCTTGAATTCTGTCCCATTGTCACTTCTAATGACCTTTACCTTCCTCTCAAACTGATTTTCCATCTTTAGCATATAGGATCTGATCAGGTCTGGGGTTTCATCCTTGCTACCCATGAAGTATACCCAAGTAAATCTTGAATAATCATCAGTGATCACCAGGAAGTAAATCTTCTTTCCAGTACTTGGAACACTTATTGGACCAAATAGATCCATGTGTAACAGTTCCAATACCTCATCAATTGTGTTTATCATTTTGCTTTTATGTGAGGATTTATGTTGTTTTCCTTTTAGGCAAGATGTGCATTTTTCTTCCAATTTGAACTCTCTTGTGGAAAGACCAACAACATGTTCTCCCTTTACAAGTTTGTTCATGTTCTTTAAGTTCACATGACACATTTTCCTATGCCATAGCTTTGTTTCATTTTCAGTTGCTTTGGACACAAAGCATGAACCACCTCTTGAAGTTGCAGTATTCATTCTTAGTTCATAGAGGTTGCCATTTCTTGGAGCCATCATCATTATCATTTCAGTTGGAATAAAAAACTCAGGCTTCAAAATCAGGCAATGTTCATCATTGAAGGCTATCTTGTATCCTTTGTCACAAACTTGAGAAATGCTCAATAGATTGTATTGAAGTCCTTCAACATGTAGAACATTCTTAAAGGATACCTTGCCATTGGTGAGTGTTCCTCTTCCAACTATCTTTCCTCCATTCTCATCACTCCCAAAGGAAACTGGCCCTTCATATTTTCTTTCATAGTTGATCAGTGCACTCTTGTCACAAGTCATGTGCCTGGAACATCCACTGTCCATGTACCAAAATCATTGTTGTTCAAGGATTGTTCCTGCACATACACATAAAACAAAATTAGTTGGATTCTGATTTACAAACTTCATCAGTTTGTAATTCAGTGTTAGTGGAAGATTCATCAGGAGTTGGAACTGGAACTAGAAGTGGATCTTCATACACAACTTCACATTCTTCCTTTGTGTCTGAATTTGACCCATTCTTCATAACTTATGATCTATTTAATTCTTCAGTCTGCTCAATCACATAGTTCTTTTCGTTAGTCACCTCCTTTTTAGTCTTCCATTGGAACCCTCTTGGTTCAAATCCCTGCTTCATCAGAAATTTCTCATCTCCATTGAGAACACCAGGTCTAATCTTCTCTTTTCCTTTGTCACTCGACCTTCTGATCTTTGTAGGTTTGATTGATACACTTGGTTCATCCTTGATCTTTAAGATTTGTTTCAATCTCTTTTCAAGAACTGAACTCTTCTTTTCATCATCTGAATTGCCTCTTTCTTCACTTAAATATCTTTGATACATTTTCTTGTATCCTTTTATATCAAACCTACAATATCAGGAACCTCAAATTCTTCCTCTTCAAACCAACAAGAGTCAGTGTGGTGGCCATATGCATCACATTTCTTGCACCAGATCTTTGCATAACTCCCCATATCCTCAAGCAATTGCTTGTCTTTAATTTTGTCACTGGGTTTGGGGAAATCAAAGCCTAGGGAGGTTTTAGGACATAGTGAATTGTTGAAGTCCATCGTGATTGGTTTGTTCAGATCAGGCTCCAGATGATATTTTTCTTTGACAAATACAACAGGTTTGAGCTTGGAGTGGGTTCTTGAACTGCTCCCTTTTTATTCTTTAACTGATCTTTTCCTTGGAACATAATCAACATCCCCAATATCAAATAACTCATGGTTAGAGAAAACTGGATAAATTGGTGGATGTGACTGATCATAGGAAGATTTCACAGTTTCTTCTGTTCTTTTCTTGATAACAGGCTATGGTCTTGCACATATGTCAAACATTACATGTTCTCTTCTCATCTTCTCATAGTGCTTTTTCAACTTTGGGGTCATCTTTGGTAGAAGAGGAATCTTATCACTTTTCTTTTTGCTTGATATTTTCTTCTTCTTGCTCTTAGATGACTTAGAGCTCCCACAGCTACAGTTATCGTCTTCACTGGAGTACTCACTCCACTTCTTTTTCTCACCTTCTATATTTTCATTTTTCTCAATCTCTTGCTTCTCACTCTGCTTTATAGCAAACTCTCCATCTTTGTCCTCAAATACATCAGCATACTGCTTAACAAACTCAGCTTTATCATCAAAGACATTCTTGAATTATTTAAGATACTCACTTCTGTTCTCCTTGTCTACCTTCAATGGGTAGCTATCACAAAAAGGTGGTGGTACCTTTTTATACTTCTCTTCTTCAGTCATTTTATCAACATAACCCACAATATTGCCTGTAGAGACAAGGTTCTTCAAGAATTCCATTTGTATCAGCAATTCAGCATTCTTCATTTTTTCTTCTGCATACATCTTCTTCAACCCTTCAATTTCAATTGTCATTCTTGATTGGGTTTGGTATACCATCATGCAATCCTCTTCAAGCCCCTTGATTTGACTTTCATAAGTTTCTTCACTTGCTTCATAGACATTTAAGAAGACTTCCTTTCTTCCACACTCAGTTTTCCACTTTCCAATCTCCTGATTTAATTCATCAATGGTAATAAGAAGATCAGAAATTGAGATATCAGATTGTACCTGAGCATTTGAGGATTCAGCCTTGTCATGCACTTTGGCCATGAATGAAACATTTTCCTTTTCCATTTCAGCTGCATGATTGCTCCAATCAAATTCTCCATCCTATGGCACCCTGGTAACAGCTACATTTCCTTGATCTCTCTACTGGTTCACATTGTTTTGAGTAGTTTTGTTTTGATTTGAGTGAACCTGCATTTGATTGTTTCTTTGTGGTTGAAATGTTTGTTGCTGGGTTCTGTTCTGATTTTGATAGGGGTTTTGGTTGGAAATCTGATTCTCTGCAAGAAGTTTTGATTCTGGTTCTGATAGAATTGATTCTGGTTAACTTGATTGCCAACTGGCTTGGGCATGTTACACTCTCTAGCAAAATGACCTAGTTGTTGACAGTTATAACAGATGGCCTTTGATTTGTCAAACCTAATTCTTTCATTTGGTCCATTGAAACTTGTTCTGCCAGTTCTGTTATACAACCTTTTGCTTCTTACTGCTAACATAGCTGCTTGCCATTTTATGTCCATGTCCTCTAAATCATCAGCGTCTATTTGTTCTAGATCTTCTTGCACAATGCTTGTGTTTATCAGATTCTTGGCTACAAAAGCGTGATATGACTCGGTAAACATGGAAATAATGCTTGATAATCAGTTCCTTGAGCATTATTGTTCTGCAAGAATATTGACTGCCCATTTGCTGTAGAAGGGGTGTCATCTTCAATCAGCTGAACATTGAATCTGGATTGGCCACTGCAAATTGAACTTGTGTCTGATGGTTCCTCAATGATAGGCCGCTGGGTCTTGATTGAGAGGTTTTCCCATTGGTGCTACAAGAGCATTGTTCACTTGAAAGCTTGGCTTGTCCTCCCTAATCATATGGTTCTCTATCATCTCATGTTCTGCAGCCTTGAGAAAGGCAATCACATCATCTAACTTAAAGTTCGGAAAACTGGCCTTTTCTTTGATAAACTTGCTAGCAGTGTACCATTCTCCTGACAATGATGATAAAAGCTTTTGTTTAGCTCAAAGTCAGAGATCTGTAAATCAGTCGTTCTTATGTCGTTTAAAATCGTCATAAACCTCTGCAAGACTGATTTCAATCGTTCTCGGTCTTTAAACTTGAACCTGTCAAGTTGCTACTTCAGTCTGTCTTTCTTGATGTCTCTTACTTCAGTATTCCCTTCAAACATTTCGATAACTGCATCATGCATACCCTTTGCTGTCTTATTATGATTGATAGTTGTCAAAATTTCCCAAGAAAGCCCTAACTTCAGCATAGACAATACCTTATCGTCTCGTTTCTTCATTTTTAGCTCAACGGTGGCATTGTTGTTTGGAGTTATTGAGGGAACATAGTTTCCTTCAGTGATGGAAGTCCAAAGCTTTGGGTCCTTGTAGTTGACGGCTGCTTCGAAGAGCACCTTCCATTTGATGAAGTTTTGCTATCCAAGCAACCATGGAATCTTGTTGGTGGAAACTTTCTGGTCTTCCATTTTTGTCTGATCTGAGATCTTGTAGCAGTAAAACAAAGTAAAGCTTCAAGTTTTATCACACACCTTCAGTCCCATGGCCTTCAGCGAGCTTACACAAGCTCTGATACCACTTGTCAGGACCGTGAGTCGGGTGAAACCTTCTAGAGGTTGACAAGAACACACCGACTCGAATACCCAAAGGCTTGTTGAATATCCCGGCGGAATCAGGATAACCAATGAGTGGGAACGAAGGAGTGTAGATAGTAAACACAAAACAATAATAGATAATCAATAAATACTCATTCAAAGACAAAGATTAATGAAACAGTGAAAGGAATGTGTAGGGTTTCGTGTGACGGTGGCGGCGGTTGTACGAGGAAAACAAAAGAATATTCTTTGGAATGTTTTTCGTATTCAGTGTGTGCCAGCCTGTATTCCATCTGGAAATCCGTATCCTAAAAGGTATCCTAGGACCCCTATTTATATACCCTGACATTCCTTCTAGAAGTTACTAATCATTACAAAATGAAATACAAAATAATACAAGTGTTGAGTCCTCGAGCAAGATAACAATCTTGCTCGAGCAAGCTCACTATGCTAGGTATGCTCGATGAGTGTCATCGAGCATAATTTACTTAGAATATCTTCAGTGAAGATATTCCCTTCAAGCAGACTTCATTCTTTTTGATTGGTCCATGCTTTGCTCGAACTAGTCCATCGAGCAAGCTCATTCTTCTTGATGTCTTCAGCTTTTCTTATTCAGCAATCTTTATCATGCTCGGATGTAAGTCTTGCTCGGGAACTGAACTGTGCTCGAAGTCCTTGCTGTGATCACTTGACATCTTCTTATTTCATCCATACTTGTCCCCATGTGCTCGATCATCCTGTGCTCGTAACACTTGGTTAAAACTTGTATGATCAAGCTATTTGCTCGTTTGGCAATCCATGCTCGATAGAAGAATACTCTTGCTCGTTGAAGTGTAGCTTTCTCAAAGCCTTAACACTTAGAAGAATTAAACATTTAAGGTTCTGAAGACCTTGCTCGAAGTAGTAAAACCATGCTCGATCGTCTAGGCTTACTCGAAGTCCATACTTAGCCGATTTCAGAGGAGGTTGAGAAGATTCCAATCTTCCTTATCATAAATCCGACCCAACACAGATCACTCCCTTCTGAAGTTCTAGAAAACGAAACTGAACGATTGTTTTTGCTCTTGAAAATAGAGCCCACACACACATTAGTAGCATTGTTATTCAAAACAGACAAAACAGGCAAATTCAAAGAAACAGATGAGTCAACGGGTGATTCATCATCTTCCTCAGTCCAGTCCTCAATTATGACTTCATTTGCACACGAACTAGACACATTAGAATCGTTAACCCCTGAGGTTGATTCAGTTGTTGAATCTGTATCAACCTTACCAGTTTCATTTGGCTTGCCATACTGCTTAAATTTCTCCTTTTCTTCCTCTTCCTTGGTAAGGGGAAGACTTGAGTTATTATTATTTTATGGGGGTGGTACCATGTTATAGCCTAGACCTACATCCTTATGTTATTTCCATTTTAACTATTTCTCTATCATTGACTCAACAACAGCACTAGAGACATCAAATTTTTTGAAATTGAATTCAGCATTTTCAAATTTATTCGTCAGTTTGACTCTCTCCAGTTTAGATGCTTCTAACTCACCGGTTAGTTCAGCTATTTTGGCTTTGGCATCTAGATGGTGACAACACTTTATGATAAAATTTGATTGAAGTTTAGAGAAATCTTGTTTTTGTGCCTGTAGTTTATCGTTTAAAGTTTTTTCTAGTTTCTTTGATGTTGAGTTTTCATGTTTGGCATTTTCAATTTCTCTTATTAGATTACTATTAGGTATTTTATACAGGCCTACCTAATCAATGCAAGATTGAGAACAAAGTACAGTACTTACCTCAGTAGGTTTGGTGGAGGTGAAGGCCATAAACGCATGCTGAAGTTCCAACATTAGCTCTTTAGCCTCATTCACCTCTTCATCAGCATCCATCTCAACGAAATTTGCAACTACATTACTCAAGCTCAGTGCTGCCATCTGATCCTCCCAGGAGAAGTTCTGAGCCACCAAACCCGCTCACCCATACTCAAACCAGTCACATTCTCTTCTCTGTCACTACTCACCATGACCATCGCTCTTTCTCTATTTCCTTCTTTAGCTGGGTTTGTGCATTCACGAGCAAAATGACCCGGCTCATGACAGTTGTAGCACCTTAGAGAATTCTTGTTGAAACCCACTTTCTGATTTGCAGGCACATTCCAATTGTTTCTGCCTGTTCTTTTGGTGAATTTCTTGGCCCTGAAAACAGCCATGGCAATTTGCCATGAAATAGCCATCTCTTCCACATCATCAGGATGTATCTGATCCAACTCAACAGCTACCACTGGTTGCACTAAGTCTCCAGCAAGAAAAGCATTATAGCAGTTCATAATACCTGTTATTAGGGCTATGTTCTCTTGAATCTCCTTTGAAATAATGGGAGTTTGAGTGTGAGACTGGCTGAAGGTGGCCATTGAGGCCTGTGATTTCGATGCAGTAGTTTTTTGCAGAAAGAAAATAGGGGTAGCTGGTGTAGAATGAGGAGAAGGTTGACTTTGTGAAGATCTAAACATGGAAAAAGTCTGTTGAGGCTACTGTGGTTGAGGTGGCTGACTCTTGAACAGAGAGAAGTTCTCTTGAGAGACCAGTGCATTATTTGCTGGAGTGCCATAACCTGCAGTGTTGTAAGTACTAGCATGATTAATGGCACGTTGCTTGACATCCATGTCACAAGCCTTGATGATAGCCATAACCTCTGACAGAGTCAATTTGGACATATCCTTGGTCTTCTTAATGACAGCCACATTCAAGTCCCAGCTCTGAGGCAATGAGTTAACCAGCTTGTTGTTGATCTTGGCAGAAGTGAGATTTATATTTGCAGATCTAATCTCCATGATCAACGAGATGAACCGGTGAAGTTGTTTCTCCAAAGATTCTCCTAACACATGATTGAACATGTTAAACTGTTGTCTCAAGAGATCTTGCCTACTTCTCCTCATGTCCTCATTTCCTTCAAACACTTCAATGAGAGCCTCCCAGAGTCCTTTGGCAGAGTTCTACTCTCAAAATCCCAAGGCAATTTCAGGTGAAAGTGCCATGGTCAAGGTAGCTAAAGCCTTTTCATCTTCCTCAACAAGGTCAAAGTCAGCATTAGTATACAACTCAACTGGCTTTATCTCAATTTCTTCGGATACTTCTCTTTGATAAGTGATAACCTGAGGACCTCTGATTATGCTTCTCCACATTTTCGCATCCTTCGCTTTCACATACTTCTCAAACCAAAACTTCCACTCAGCAAACCCGTCTGATGTCAGTAAGCGAGGCACACGAGTAGTAGTTCCCATGATGGAATCAAGCTCTTGATGGAGCGTTGCATTTGAAGACCACTGACACCTGATTGATCCATAGTATCTTTGACCGAAAACTGAACGGAAGGACCGAAAACTACAGATTTCGCCCGAGAACACGGAGTGTTGACCGAGAACTGTCAACAGTATCCGAAGACACACGAAGTTGCCCGAGAACGATGAAATCACCCCGAAAACTTGTAAATCTTCCCAAAAACCTTGAATGCTGCCTATGAATCTTGAAATCTTCCCGAGAACTCCAAAATCAACCAGAGAACTAAGGATAGTTCAAGATATGGTAAATCTTGAATATTTAACTAAATCCCATGAATGATGGGATTTGAATTAAATATGAGATATACCAGAATCTACTCCAAACACAGCTTCACCAGCCGAAGAACACGAAGAACACCCTTCTTCGAGATCCAGAAACCTTCAACACAATAAACCATATCCTTGATATCACCAATAACCGAGCCTAGAATAGGTCTATAGGCTCTAATACCAATTGTAAGTCCCGTGATGGATCTTTCAATGTGATATCAATATACTTAACAATTAGGCGGAAACTAACCACTAAATTGATTCTATGTAAAACAACCAAGAACTCACCAAAAACAATAAAGAAGCTTCAAAACACACGTATATTATACGTCGGGTGCTTAAGCCCTTAATAACTTACACGGGTGAAAATTAAAATAACAATGAATGAACAACCCTAAACCATTAACATATGTTCTATATATATTCTACCATCTAAGCCCAAACAAACTAAAGGCCTACCGAAATCAACAGATCTCGGTTTACAATCAAAAGCCCAAACTATCCAAAACTAAGCCCAAAACTACAAGCATAAACCATAAAATACAACCCAACATGCAATATGTTAGAAAGAGGAAAAGGACAAGTGTGCATGTTGAGAATAAGAAAATTGGCACTGCATTTCATGAGACTGTTGATGAGGCTAATGATGAAATTGTACATGAAAATATTGATTTTTGAAATCATTAGCTGAAGAGCCAATTAATTCAGTACCAATAAATCAGGTGGCACTAGAACCTGAATCTGTACCTGAACCTGAATCAGAAAGTAAAACAGAAACTTAAATGTCAATAAAAGTGAGACCCCAAAAGCAAAAAGACAAAAATCAAATGTTTCAAATACCAAGAAGGGCAAATCATTATCAAGGAAGGTGGTGAAAGAAACAGCTGTGAAAGAACCAGAGATAAATGAGCCACATATTGAGGCATTAGATGATTTAACTGATGATAATGAGGAGTCGGGTGACAAGGAGGATGAAATGAGATCACCACAAATCCACTTGACTAATGAGTATATGAGAAACATGAAGGCAAGATTTGATGAGTTGAAGATGGAAGATCAAAGGATTGTTGCCTTGCTTAAGTTTATTTAAATGATGTTGATCTTGAATACTTGCTAAATAAGAAAAGTAGAGAAGTAAAAGAAGAAAGATATGAAAAGAAGAAGGAATTGAAGAAGAAAATTGAATTTTGAAACACTGTGAAGTGTGATCCATAAGATATTCAAATCATGTCAGCAGATGAGATCATGAATTTGGCAGATGGATGGAAGAACCGAATGTGGAAGAGAAATTATTTGGTAGTTAATGATTAGCTATATCATACTTGAACAAAATGACTTTTGGAAATTTTGATAATCTGTTCAAGATGGTGTCGGCAAGGGAGAGAGAAGAAGAAGAAGAAGAAGAAGAAGAAGAAGAAGAAGAAGAAGAAGGAAAGACAAAAGAGAAGTTAAAGAAACAAGATGAAGATAAAGAGTTGAAGAAATATGATGGAAAAATTAAATTTCTTGTGGATAATGGATATAATTTTAAATTTGTAAAAACTTTGTCAAAGAAAGAGATTGAAGCAAAAGTCAACTTGGTAAAGAAAAGAATTACTGATGAAGGAAGAGTGATTGCTCGAGAAGTAAAGGAGAGAACAGAAAAGGAGGAGAAGAAGAGGATTAGAGAAGAAAAGACAAAGATACTTAGTGAGCAAACACAGAAAGAAGTAGATGATTGGTTGCAGATAAAGACATAATTGAAATTCTAAAAGGATTGTTGAAGACCAGAGGAATGAGTGATGAAGCTTTTGGAAGACTATCAAATAGTGAAATGAAAGAGAACTGAAGTTGTATAACAAAGAATTGACAAGGATGAAGGAGATGGACAAAGTAAAGAAGATTGTGCCAGAGCCTGTGACTATTAAGCCAGAGCCAATAGATTTTGAGGCAACAATTGACAATTAAACGGCTAACATGATCAGTATTTGTGTAAAAGAGGTGAGAACTATTTGAAACTTGTAATTAAGTCAAAGGAAGAAATAAAGAAGATATATGATGAGTCCCAAAAGAAACACTCACAAGAAGCCTCATCTTCAAAAGGACCATCATCCTATCGATCAAAAACATCCAGAGTACAATTACCTTTGACAAGACCTGAAATGCATAGGCAAGAACGTCCAAGAACTAATGTGAATTTGCCTACAAACTTGAGCTTTCAAAATACTTGCATGATCAGCATAGAGTTGGTTTCGCTTTGCTCGACAAGAAACAAAAATGGTACTATTCTGAAGCTGAGAAAGCAAGAAGGAACAAAAGGTTGTGGGAAGTCAGCCTATCTAAAATTTCATTTGGTCAACCTGGAAGAAAAGATACGCTTAGAAGAACTGTGCAACAGAGCTCAAGTGTAGGGAGAGAAGTACCGGATCCCATCTCTCAGAGAAGGAATCTAAGAAAAAGCATAAGTATGAAGAGGGAGATGATTGTGCCTAACGTTGAAGTAGAAAGAAATGGAAAGATTGCTGACATTGGTTACAACAAAAGAAGCGACACATTTACTTTGAGGAATTTTGAAGGTGAATTTTTCAGTATCATTGAAAATAACTCTGAGCTAGTGTAACATCTGTATTTTTGAGAATAATAAATAAAAGGAAATTTATTATTACATATGTGTCGTTAATTTGATTGTGTGTAAATGTTGGATAATAATTGGATGTGAAAGTGTGAGAAGGTTGTGGGGCCCATAGCCCCCTATATATAACCCAACCCCTCCATCCTTTCACCATTTCCTCCCTTTCACAACACACGCCCTCAAGCACACATACACACGTTCTCTCTAGCACCCAAATCCAATCCCGAGCTAAAAGAAGGAAGAACCTCGTGTGTGAACGCTATCAAGCAACAAGATATACTCGATGAGCTGGAAGGAATTCACGCTACCTTTCATGTCTCTCACTTGAGAAAATGTCTAGCCGACGACACATCCCATGTGCCACTGCTGGACATCGAAGTGGATGAACAGTTGAACTATGTCGAGCAGCCCATTGAGATAGTCGACCGCAAGGAGAAACAGCTTCGACGCAAGGTTATTCCCCTAGTGAAAGTAATATGGAAGCATCGCAAGGGATCGGATGCCACTTGGGAAGTCGAAGAAGAAATGCGCAAGTTTTACCCTGATTTGTTTAAGTAATAGTTAGGTTTTGGGGACGAAATCTCTTTTAAGGAGGGTAGACTAGTAACATCCGTATTTTTTAGAGTAATAAATAAAAGGAAATTTATTATTACGTATGTGTCGTTAATTTGATTGTGTGTAAATGTTGGATAATAATTGGATGTGATAGTGTGAGAGGGTTGTGGGGCCCAGAGCCCCCTATATATAACCCAACCCCTCCACCCTTTCACCATTTCCTCCCTTTCACAACACACACCCTCAAGCACACACACACACGTTCTCTCTAGCACCCGAATCCAATCCCGAGCTAAAAGAAGGAAGAATCTCGTGTGTGAACGCCATCAAGCAACAAGAATTACCACCAAATTCTCGGGTTAGCCCAGATCCGAACCAAACTCGAAGCAAAAGGTGATTTTTGGGTTTTTAAAGGATAAGTTTTATGGTTGAGTTCGACATGCAAACTGATAGAACGATAGATCGGGTCATAGGAAGCTAGAAAAAAATGTAACAAGGGTTGAGTGTTAACGGGTTCGTTATATGACAAAAGATGAGGTTTGGACTAAGTAAAACAAGCGTATAAAAAGTTGGTACGACCCAAAACCCATAGAAAGGGTAAAATCGAGCCCTAAGGAAGAGTCATGGAGGAAAATGGCTTTAAAATGGTAAAAACGGAGAAAGGCAGAGATTTCGCACCGCATTCCATGCGAAGCGAAATCGCATGCAAAGTGAAATCCAATGCGAAGAAAATCCCAGGCGAAGCGAAATGGCCATGCGAAATTTCATTCGATTCATTTTCTGATACATTTTTGGTAAAGGACCGTTAATGAAAATAAAATTTTTCATCAAGGGTGTGGACCCTGCTAGGGGCCGCCGCCCCTAGACCCCGCTACCAGGGGCGCTGCCCCCGGACCCCCGTTAGTTAAGGGTTTCATTAACTTAGATGTAGGAAGTAGAATTGACACGCATAATGAATTGTACAGTTAGCCGTGCACAACTAAGGAAGGGCATTACCACTAACGGCGAGAGAAACCGACTCCAGGTGAGTTCTAGCCCCCTTTATCTATTATGTTTCGGGGCTGTGTGCATACTCCTATGTGATAGATAGTACACTTACTTGATTGGCAAGTGTATGATATGTGTATGGTTGTGTATTGAATGTATTATTACATAATACTTGTATGAACGAGTATGTATGTATTTATAACTAGAAGACATGTAAAGTATGCACGTATGATAAATGTATGGTTATTCAAGACAGAAGGGACCAGACCCTCATAATATCTGAGATGATAGGGACCAGACCCTCATAATATCTGAGATGTTAGGGACCAGACCCTTACAATATCTGAGATGTTAGGGACCAGACCCTTATAATATCTGTGATGTATAGGATAGAATAGCTTATGGTATACCACAGGGTTATGAAAGAAAGTATGTATGAAAGAGGTAATAACAGGTAAGGTATGAATACGTATCTTCGGACACGTATGAGTAAGGATATGAATGTAATATATGTTAATTGATTAACTAGAACTCACTCAGCGTAGCTGACTTTTAGTATACATGCAGGCAAATAGATTGAAGCAGCTGGCTTGAGGAGGGACACATGGTATGAAATGAAGAGACTGGCATCCACGATGAAGTGTCATGACTGTTTTAATTAGTGTTTATGAAAAGACAATTTGTATGTTAAGACAAAAACAAATGTCTTGTAATGTGATGTTTGAAGTTTTAAATTATTCCGTGAAGTTTTAATTAATGCCTATATTTAGAACTGTGTTTATGAGTAAATCCAACACCAAAGTAGGGCTTCCGGGAACGGGACCTTACAAGTTGGTATCAATGCATAAGTTCGAGAGAATAGGCATCCTTCATGCTTAAACTCGAACAGAGAATGAGACTTAAGGAAGAAAAGAACGAAGATGTTAGTCCAAGAATGCCATGTGTCTCCCAAGAAAGCTTAGAAAGTAATCATATTGTGTAAGTTGATCATGATCTTGTGTATAGTAAAGAATGAGTAAGAAAGCTAACTTAATAGCTAGATATAGAATTGCTTGTTTATGTGTGAAGATGTGAAACGTGTGATCAACCAACGATTATACGTAGAAACTAGCACAAGTGGACTCACAAAGGGAAGTGTGTAGGACATGGAGAGTACTGTGATCAGCTAATCACAACTAGCCACTGTTATTACCTGTTAGCCTTACTATTCCTATACTAAACAATTCCTGAAGTGATGACGTTTGTGTTTTCTTATAGAATACGAATGGCTGGTACTAAGAAGACTACTGGACAAGGAAGTCGCACGAGTCGACGTGGTAGACCACCTGTTACCCAAGTACCCCCCGAGGAACCAATCCACGAGTCTGAGGAAGAGAGAGACATGACAGTGCGGGGTGAAGGGCAGTAGCTCGACCCTGCTATCCAAGCTGCCATCACTCAGGCACTAGCTGCTGCGATGCAAAATCACCAACAAGAAAAGTCAACCGCAAGCCGTACCGGAACTGGTGGGGAGACGGGGGAAGGTAGTAAGAAGGATGAAGACACTGAAGTAGAGGAATCAAGTGAAGATTGGTCTGCGAAGGTTAATGCTGGTAAGAGGGGCCGAGGTGGGTGCAGCTACAGGTTGTTCAAAGGTTGCGACCCACCAAAGTTTTCTGGTACAGGGGATGCAATCGCTACTCTCCAATGGATAACCACAATGGACAAGGTTATTCGAATTAGCGAGTGTCTCCCCAACCAAGCAGTGGGTTTTGCTACCCAGACATTTAGGGAAGAAGCTATGTTTTGGTGGGAAACGGTAGAGAAAAGGAAAACTGCTGCTGAGATCAAAGCTTTGAGGTGGGAAGATTTGAAGGAGATGGTCATGACGAAGTTTTGTGCGGATGCTGAAGTCGAGAGGGCAGAGATGAAGTTTCTGAATTTGAAGATGGGGAAAATGACACACCACGAGTACACCACAGAGTTCAACCGTATGTCCAGACTTGTCCCTGACATGGTAAACACTGAGGCAAAGAGGGTCAAGTGCTACTTGTGGGGACTACCACAAAATATCCGCACCTTCGTCCGGGCTAGTAAACCTGCTACTTTTGATTTTGCTGTCGAACTTGCAGAAATGGTTTATGATGACCTGGTTGTGGATGATGTGGTGATGGAAGAGCAGAAGGAGAAGAAGTGGGTTGCTCCTGCTAAACGACCTGGTACTCAAATGTGGAATCCCAGGGATAAGAAGCAGAAAGTGTGGGAGAAAAAGCCGTGCAAGACTTGTTGAAAAATGCACGGTGGTGAGTGCAAGTGGGGTAAGGGTAGTGATGTGTGCAACAAGTGTGGGAAGACCCATGGAGAGGAATGCAGGCAAGGGTCGAATGCCTATTATAAATGTGAAAAGGTGGGGCATTATGCTAACGAATGCAACGCGAAACCCGCTTGTTACAAATTTGGAAGGACGGGTCATATGGCAAGGGAGTGCACTGAAGGTGAAGCTACGGGAAGCGTTAAGAAGGATACTGAACAGTCTAGGCCAAGGACCAGAGCCTACATGTTGAAACAAGAACAAGCCAAACAAATCCCAGATGTCGTGACAGGTACATTTCTAGTAAACGGTATTTCCGCTTCCGTATTGTTTGACTCAGGTGCGACCAGGAGTTTTGTAGCTACTTGATGTGTGTCTAATAACCCTATAATAATGACCCTCACAACTAAGCTTTAATATTAAAACGAAAATCCTAAAACCACACACAACCGGCAAGTGTACCGATCGCAAGTAGTATAGACTTAGGAAGTCCGGGTATCGAACACGTGGACACGTCATAACGCTAAAGATCACTAACCCTAGAAAAGACCTACCTTAGAATAATAATTATATTGATTTTTGATTTTTAAATACTTAACTGAACTAACTAGAATAACTGATAAAACTTACCAAAAATATAAAACTTAACGGAAAATTAACTGTGTTAACTTAGGAATGGAGAAAAACGTCTACTTAGGTCTGAATCAAATTGTAGGCCTAACAAGCTAATGGATTGAATGATATATAGACACCGGTCCCTAAATATGACACGACTGAGGATCGCTCGGGCTCACTGGATTACCTCTCGGTCTCACACAACAAACCCTAACTACTCAAAATCGGCTAAAACGACCAAACCGGGAAACAATTGCTAACGTGTTCTAATGAAGGATCACCTCTCGGTCTCACCAACACTCGACCCTAATGGAAATGAATACTACACAACCAAGGATAGAGGAACAATTCAACTTAAACTAAAATAGATCAACTAGTTGCTCAAAACACCTAAACCTGACAAGAAACGAACTCGCTCTCGCGCAATCCTTATTCTAGCATGCAAAGGCAATGAGACAACCCTAACTTCCTATCACCTCTCGGTCTCAAAGAAGGTGTTTAACCGCTATACTTAATCCAAATAATCACGTAACAAAACCCTACGGTTGTACCTACCGCAAACAAACCCTAAACACAAAGTCTAGAATCAAACAATGCACCGATCAATCAATACAAAACTAATCAATCAACACACGGAGTTTATGCAATGAATCACCAAAATTTCCAGCCACTAAACACAACCAATTTCATGTCTAAATCAAACTTTAAAATAGCAATTCAAGTCTATCAATCAAACAATCCAACAAGCTCATCAAACACTAACAAGAATCATCATTCCTAGGTAGAACTAACAAGTTTAGCCAATAATCATCTTTGGACAGCCATTAATACTAATTAAGAACATCATTAAACCCATACCAATCATCATAAAAATCATTAAACGAACAATAACAATCATAAACACTTCAATCTCTAACACAATTGCAAAACAAATTAACAATTGATCAAGAAAATAAAGTTTGATGAACAAAGTAATGAATGAAAGGATATATAGATGAATTGGGGCTGTCCTTGCTGCCAAAACCGATGGTGAACGATCCCGAGACTTTTCCTTGCCTTCCTCTTCCTTCCCTAGCAGCCAACACCTCCAAACCCTAGCTTGAAAAACCTTTGTTTCTTCCTTTCCCTTCTGGCCGATCGCAGCAACTGAAGCAGCTTAGGGTTTTTTAATTTTTTTTTTATGTTATAATATAATACGGTCTTGGGCCTCCATGATGCATACGGGTCGGGCCTTGAGCTTTGTCTTGAACTTGTATGCGTAAAAGGCTCGTAGAATGCTCGAAAAGTCCCGGTTTTCTTCTTTCTTTCACCCAAAACCTACAAGGTTAGTAAACTTATGTAAAAACTATCTAAAACGAGTTAAAACATATAAAATATAATGTAAAACGTAGATAAAACGTGCGGAAAATACGTGTGTTTTACAACACATCACTACTCAGTTTTATAAGACAGCTAAGATGAAATGTTGTCGTGTGCCTGAAACTTTTATGGTAGAAACCGCTAATGAGACCTCAGTTAAAATTATGAGATTGGTTAAGAATTGTAAGATAGAATTGGAGGGACACGAATTCCCTGCTACCCTGTATGTGATGACCTTAAGGGGATTCGATGTAGTGTTGGGGATGGATTGGTTGTCTGAATTCAAAGCTCAGGTAGTGTGTAGGAGTAGATTAGTAAGACTGAAGTCTTCGAATGGTGGTACAGTAACGGTTTATGGTGATAGAGAAAGTTCAGGGCTTAACGTCATTTCGATGATAAAAGCCGAAGGTTTGTTAAGGCGAGGGTGCAGTGCCTACCTGGCATATGTTGTCAAAGCTATGGCCGAGACAAAGGAAGTAAAAGACGTTCCTGTAGTGTGTGACTACCCAGAAGTATCCTGAGGACCTTCCGGAGTTACCACCGGAACGAGAAGTAGAATTCCAGATAGAATTGATACCAGGAGCACAGCCTGTCACGAAAGCACCTTACTGTTTGGCGCCATCTGAGATGAAGGAATTGATGTCCCAACTGCAAGAACTCCTCGACAAAGATTTTATAAGGCCAAGTGTTTCCCCGTGGGGCGCACCGGTGTTATTTGTTAAGAAGAAAGATGGAAGCATGAGAATGTGTATTGGCTACAGAGAGTTGAATAAGCTTACAGTAAAGAATAGATATCCGTTGCCACGGATTAATGATTTGTTTGATCAGCTACAAGGTGCCAGTTGGTTCTCGCGAATAGACCTCAGATCGGGTTATCATCAGCTGAAGGTGAAAGAGGCGGACATCCCTAAGACAGCGTTTCAGACACGGTACGGACACTACGAGTTTCTTGTGATGTCGTTTGGTCTAACCAACGCTCCCGCGGCATTTATGGACATGATGAACAGGGTATGTCAGCCGATGTTAGATAAGACAGTTATTGTTTTCATTGAAGATATATTAATTTATTCAAAGACCGAGCTTGACCATGCTAATCACCTGAAGGAAGTATTAGAAGTTTTGAAGAAGGAGAAGTTGTATGCAAAATTCTCAAAGTGTGCATTTTGGTTGCGGGAGGTACAGTTTTTGGGTCACATAATCAATCCCGAGGGGATTACTGTGGACCCAGCTAAGATTGAAGTGACAAAGAATTGGAAGACTCCGCAAAACCCGACTGATATACGTAGTTTCCTAGGGTTAGCTGGCTATTACAAGATATTTATTCCGGGCTTCTCCAAGATAGCCGCACCGTTGACCGGCATGACCCGAAAGACTGTAGTATTCAGTTGGGGTAAGAATCAAGAAGAAGCGTTCGAAGAATTGAAGAGAAGACTCACTCAGGCTCCAATCCTTGTTCTGCCCGATGGTGAAGAAGATTTGGTAGTCTGTACTGATGCTTCGCATCAAGGGTTAGGTTGCGTGTTGATGCAACGAGGGAATGCGTCTAGACAGTTGAAAGTTCACGAAAGCATATACCCAACGCACAACCTAGAGTTAGGAGCTGTAGTGCATGCTCTCAAGATTTGGAGACATTATTTGTATGGTACCAAGTGTACCATTTACACTGATCATAAGAGTTTGAAATACTTCTTCGAGCAGAAAGAACTAAATATGAGGCAGAGAATGTGGTTAGAACTGATAAAGGATTATGACTGTGACATCAAGTACTATCCTGGAAAGGCTAATGTAGTCACTGACGCCTTGAGCCGGAAGAACGCAGAAGTTATCGTGACGGTCAAGTCTTACAAATTGGTTATCAATTCGGATTTCTTCAAAGAAATCAGCACGGTGCAGTCAGAAGTGTTGGTAGACGAAGTGTTGATGAAGAAAGAGAGGATTTTTGGGCAGCAGAACGAGTTGATAGATAATACTCATGGTGTAAAGACCAGGTTTGACTGGATATGGATCCCACGACATGGGAAACTTAGAGGTCAAATCCTAGATGAGGCCCATAAGTCCCATTACTCGATTCATCCAGGAACCACCAAGATATATCAAGACTTGAAGAAAGACTACTGGTGGCTGGGTATGAAGAACGAGGTGGTGGATTATGTTAGTAAGTGCTTGACTTGCTTGAAGGTTAAGGCCGAGCACAAGAAACCGTATGGGAATATGCAGCCACTGGAGATACCGGAATGGAAATGGGAACACATCACCATGGATTTCATAACTAGGCTACCGCGTACAGCTAGAAATCATGATACCATATGGGTGGTTGTGGACCGTCTGACGAAGAGTGCTCATTTTCTGCCTATACGAGAGGCCATCTCGTCAGAAACGTTGGCCCACGTGTTCGTCAAAGAAGTGGTTACAAAGCATGGGGTGCCGGTATCGATTGTGTCAGACAGGGATACCCGCTTTACTTCAAGATTCTGGAAGAAGTTCCACGAAGCCATGGGGACAAGACTGAACATCAGCATGGCGTATCATCCTCAAACTGATGGACAGTCCGAAAGGACTATCCAAACCCTTGAGGATATGCTACGTGCTTGTGTGCTAGACTTTAGAGGAAGCTAGGATGATCATTTGCACTTGGCAGAATTCTCTTACAACAACAGTTATCATTCAAGTATTGGCATGCCTCCTTTCGAGATGTTGTATGGTAGACGTTGTAGAACTCTCGTATGTTGGGGAGAAATTGGTCAGAAAGAAATTGGAAGTTTAGAAATGGTGCAAGAAACCTCCTCAAGGTTTGATCAGATAAAGGCCAGGATGAAAGCTGCTAAAGATCGTCAGAAGTCATATGCCGATAAGCGGAGAGGGCCGATTGAGTTTAATGTTGGAGACCACATGATGCTTAAGGTCTCGCCCTGGAAGGGAATTATACGTTTTAGAAAGAGGGGAAAGTTGAGTCCAAGGCACATCGGACCGTTCAAAATCTTAGCCCGAGTGGGTGAAGTGGCTTACAAACTTGATATACTCGATGAGCTGGAAGGAATTCACTCTACCTTTCATGTCTCTCACTTGAGAAAATGTCTAGCCGACGACAAATCCCATGTGCCACTGCTGGACATCGAAGTGGATGAACAGTTGAACTATGTCGAGCAGCCCATTGAGATAGTCGACCGCAAGGAGAAACAGCTTCGACGCAAGGTTATTCCCCTAGTGAAAGTAATATGGAAGCAACGCAAGGGATCGGATGCCACTTGGGAAGTCGAAGAAGAAATGCGCAAGTTTTACCCTGATTTGTTTAAGTAATAGTTAGGTTTCAGGGACGAAACCTCTTTTAAGGAGGGTAGACTAGTAACATCAGTATTTTTTAGAGTAATAAATAAAAGGAAATTTATTATTACGTATGTGTCGTTAATTTGATTGTGTGTAAATGTTGGATAATAATTGGATGTGAAAGTGTGAAAGGGTTGTGGGGCCCATAGCCCCTATATATAACCCAACCCCTCCACCCTTTCACCATTTCCTCCCTTTCACAACACACGCCCTCAAGCACACACACACACATTCTCTCTAGCACCCGAATCCAATCCCGAGCTAAAAGAAGGAAGAACCTCGTGTGTGAACGCCATCAAGCAACAAGAATTACCACCAAATCCTCAGGTTAGCCCAGATCCGAACCAAACTCGAAGCAAAAGGTGAGTTTTGGGTTTTTAAAGGTTAAGTTTTATGGTTGAGTTCGACATGCAAACTGATAGAACGATAGATCGGGTCGTGAGAAGCTAGAAAAAAATATAAACTTGAAGGGTCGAGTGTTAACGGGTTCGTTATATGACAAGATGAGGTTTGGACTAAGTAAAACACGGGTATACAAAGTTGGTACGACCCAAAACCCATAGAAAGGGTAAAATCGGGCCCTAAGGAAGAGTCATGGAGGAAAATGGCTTTAAAATGGTAAAAACGGAGAAAGGCAGAGATTTGGCATCGCATGCGAAGCGAAATCGCATGCGAAGCGAAATGGCCATGCGAAATTCCATGCAAAACTTCATGCGATTCATTTTCTGATGCATTTTTGGTAAAGGACCGTTAATGAAAATAAAAATTTTCATCAAGGGCGTGGACCCTGCTAGGGGCTGCCGCCCCTAGACCCCGCTACAAGGGGCGCTGCCCCCGGACCCCCGTTAGTTGAGGATTTCATTAACTTAGATGTAGGAAGTAGTAGTATTGGATAATTGACATGCATAATGTATTGTACAGTTAGCCGTGCACAACTCAGGAAGGGCATTACCATTAACGGCGAGAGAAACCGACTCCAGGTGAGTTCTAGCCCCCTTTATCTATTATGTTTCGGGGCTGTGTACATACTCCTATGTGATAGATAGTACACTTACTTGATTGGCAAGTGTATGATATGTGTATGGTTGTGTATTGAATGTATTATTACATAATACTTGTATGAACGAGTATGTATGTATTTATAACTAGAAGACATGTAAAGTATGCACGTATGATAAATGTATGGTTATTCAAGACAGAAGGGACCAGACCCTCATAATATCTGAGATGATAGGGACCAGACCCTCATAATATCTGAGATGATAGGGACCAGACCCTCATAATATCTGAGATGTTAGGGACCAGACCCTTACAATATCTGAGATGTTAGGGACCAGACCCTTACAATATTTGAGATGTTAGGGACCAGACCCTTATAATATCTGTGATGTATAGGATAGAATAGCTTATGGTATACCACAGGGTTATGAAAGAAAGTATGTAAGTACGTATGCATGTATATAAAGTATGTATGAAAGAGGTAATAACAGGTAAGGTATGTAATACGTATCTTCGGACACGTATGAATAAGGATATGAATGTAATATATCTTAATTGATTAACTAGAACTCACTCAGCGTAGCTAACTTTTAGTATGCATGCAGGCAAATAGATTGAGGCAGCTGGCTTGACGAGGGACACATGGCATGAACTGAAGAGACTGGCATCCATGATGAAGTGTCATGACTGTTTTAATTAGTGTTTATGAAAAGACAATTTGTATGTTAAGACAAAAACAAATGTTTTGTAATGTGATGTTTGAAGTTTTAAATTATTCCGCGAAGTTTTAATGAACGCTGATATTTAGAACTGTGTTTATGAGTAAATCCGACACCAAAGTAGGGCTTCTGGGAACGGGACCTTACAGCTGGAGTTCATACATTTCAGAGATCTCACTGACATTAAGGAATGGGAGATACCGATGGATCACCCAGACCATGTTGAATTGGACATGTTCCAACAAAGAGCTACTATGGTGCAAAACAGAAAGATAAACAGGGCTAAAAGATATGAACAAAGGTAAAATTACAGGTATATTGATCAAATGACCACTTGAATATTGCTTGTAATTGTATCTTACTTTTTAATTTTATGCTTTCTGTATTTTGATGTATAATGCCCTTGAGGCAGAATTTGCTTATGTAATGTAATTTGATTTTTGTATGAAATTTGATGTGTATTTAAACAAAGTGTAAGTAACACAGGTATGTTTTAGTGTATCTGAGCTTGTTCCAATCTAGGGGAGATTGTTAGGTCAGAAAATTGACAAGGAAGATTGGAATCTTCTCAACCTCCTCTGGCAATGGCTAAGCATGGAACACGAGCAAGCTTAGACCTTCGAGCACAACTTCTACTAGCTCGAGCACGATATCTTACTCGCGTAAGGTTATCGTCTGGAAATTCTTCTAAGTGGTTAAAGTTTCGAGCAAGCTACACTTCGTCAAGCAAGGATGTCCTTCATCAAGCACAGTTTGTTATTCGAGCAAACACTTGATCTATCCATGCATAAACCAAAAATTATAAGTAGTTTTGGTGGGTTGAGCATGAATACAATAAAGGATGATCTCAAAATGTTCTAAGTAAAGCTACGAGCATGATTCAATCTCGAGCAAGCTTCAGTACCGAGTATACTGGAATTTTTCTTAATAAACCTTAGTGAAGATTGAAGAGATCTAAAAGAATATGTTTGCTCGTGGGATTTATCCTAGCAAAGTTGGGATAAGTTATGAAGATGAAGTCTACTGGAGTAGAATATTTTCTAAGAAAAATATTCTAAGTAAAGGTTACTCGAAAAAATGCTTCGTGCATACTCACTGTTTACAAGGTTTGGTTGGCAAGGATATATCATACTCGAAAACCTAGTTTACACTTATGCTTATTTTAATTGTATTTTGTAATCATTAGGGTTTCTAGAAGGGACGTCTATGGCCAATATAAAGAATACTAGGTTACATCATGGGTACGCGTGCATAAACGATTAATTAGAGACTAAGACCTCATTCATGCAAACCTAGTACGACCATCATTTATTGATAAACCCTAGACGTTCCATGCAAAAACCTTAAACACGTCCATTTTTCTTGAGTGAATATTTATATATTGGGAATCTTTTGAGTAATTTGTGAGTGTTATATCTACAATCATACTGTTATGCCAACATCCTGATCATATCTAATTCCGCCGGATATTTTCAGTGAGTCTTTATAAATTGATTTCGTGTGCATTCTTGTCAACTATTTTTGTATTACACGAGATCTAGATCCTGACAGAAAATATTATTAGTTATAGTGATTTTTTACTAGTTAGCTACGTTTTACGAAAATTACTGGTTTCATACGACTTACATATTTAACAGTTATATTGTTGCATGCTGTATTTAACGATAGTTACGTAAGTTAAATTTTTTCAGTTACAGATTTAAGTCTCACTTTATAAAACAAAGAATATATCAAAAGTGATGGAGAGATTGTTAGTATAAAAATTGGTGAAAGAAAAGGTGGAGAGAAAAAGTATGAATTGAAAATATTGAGAGATAATGTTGAAAAGATGAATATAAAATATGAAAATATAGAGAGAAAAAAGACTGACAAATACTAAAAATGCATATGTACGAGAGTTTACATGCTACATGCGTCTTACAGAATTTACATGTTACAAATTTCACTAGTTACAAGCGTCTTACATTCCACAAGATTTTAAACGTTTTACATTTACCGATTACATAGGCTTTTAAAAAGTTTACATGTGTTAAATTATGTAAGTGTTTACATGTCTTACATTTTCCAGGTACATACATCTAAAATTTACATGTGTTACATTACTTCGTAATGTTAATAAATCGGAGAGAGAAACTCTTGTGCTTTTTGGAGAGAGAAATTGTATAATTTAATAAACTTGGAGAAAGAAAAAAAAATCATTTTGTACTTTTAATCAATTTTATATTCAAAACTCGTCCCATTCTAAAAATAATAATTTACCCTTTTTACAATTAATCAATTTTATTTTCAAAAGGATGATTATTCAAGGTGGAACCACGCTATCTCTCAAAATTCCAACCATTGATTTATGAAATTAATGGTGTGGATTGAGTTTTCAAAGTTTTTACAATAAGAGTGGGGTTTTAATTTCACCATTATATATATATATATATACATACTGAAAGGATCTTTTGAGAATCATGTTAAATTGTAAGAACTTAAGAACTCCATATATATAAGAGTGGGGTTATATATATATATATGGTGGAGTTATAATAAGAAGTGAAGTATATCTAAAAAGTGTAAAAAATAATCTGGTGCGCTAGATTTGATAATCTGATGGTCTAGATGGAAAATATGTTTTTTAGGCGGTGTGTTTTTTTTTTAATTCGTGTTTTATAACACTTTAAGGGTATATTCGTCCAGTGTGCTATATTATATATGAAAACAAAATTAAATTACAACACCAAAAACATATTGTAATCTATATTACAGTGTGTTTTAAACAAAACACCAAATATTAATCCATATTTAGAACACAACATCAAGAACACTAAAAACACCAAGAACAAAAACACACTTAACAAAAACATATCAATAATTAAAACATAATTAGTATTAACTCTAACTACAAAAAATATATATTAAAGCATATTAAGCCGGTGACATTTCATTCACCTCCGCCGTTACCACCACTGCCTCCACCGCCGCCGCCGCAGTACACCCCCCACTCCACAGTCACCATCATTCACCTCTGCCGCCACCATCACCGCCTCTACCGACGTACACCCCCACTCCACCGTCACCACCTCCGCCTCCGCCGCTTCATCATCCACTAACTCATCCATCCCCTCAAAAAGAAACCGCATTCAATAGCGATGGGCACGATATCACGAAGTTTAACGCCTAGTTCTTGATCTATAACACACCGATGTCGTTTCCGTCAAACTTCAACGCCTAGTTCATCCTTCATCGGAACCGATGATAACAAGCGACACATAGTGTAACAAAACAAAACAATTGGACAAAATCTCTAAAAATTGTGATATGAACGGTGATGTCAAGATGATGAAGACGATATGCATCAGATCAAGGTGGGCCAGAACTCTGAATGAAAATCACTCCTGCAATACATCCCACTTCGCTACATTTTATACAACTTGATAACAATTCAATTAGGCCTTCTTCTATTCAACGAGCTTACATGAATACAACACAAACAAACAAACAGAATAGTTGGTGGATTGTGAATTATATTGTTTTGAAGACTAACAAATTGATGGATTTTGAAGAAAACTGAAATGGTGAAAAAGAAAATTGTTGTGATAAATCTATATACTGGTTATAAATTATAAAAAGAAAATAATTCTTAATTAAAATTTGCTTAATGATTGCCTAAAAATAGGAGTCTCCGTTAAGAAAGATTATAATTCCCAAATTAAAAATTTTCAATTTACAACCCTATGTGTTATATTTTCATCTAGTGGTCACTGTCGCTTCTTACACTTCTTACGAAAGATTGTCTTTTTATTCTAACTTTGTTCTATATATATATAAGGGAGGGATCTCTTGAGAACAATGTTGAGTTGTAATAACTTAAGAACTCCATTCTATGCCACACATTTAATTAAATGGATTGGAATATGTGGTTGAGATCAAATCTGGTAAAAAAGTCAAAATAGTAGAGAGAATATAGATGTAAGTGGTTACACAAACTTATACGTCCGTTATACATGTGTAAAAAGTCGACTCGGTGCGTAAAAAATTCTGTAATTTTTTTACGTGTATGTAACCTACATATATTACACATGTGTAAAACAATTCGAAAAAAAATCATTACACCGAGTTCTTTCGAGTTCTTAAAACTCAAAGGGGTTCTCATTTGAAATTTCCCCTATATATATAATGATAGAATGAAAACAAATTCTAGTTGTGAAAACCCTGAAAACTTAAATGATTGGTTCTAGAGCAAGCCACATCTCCATCTTTATTATTTAACTAGTTTTAGAGCACGTGTCACACACGTGATAATTTCAAATTATAAAATTATAAGTAAAAAAAATAATTACATAGCGTATATTAAAAAAATGTATTATATCTATGCTTATATCTATACAATGTGTATATAAATTGATTTTATTTATATCACAAAATGATTTTTTTAAATGAACTTAATAAAAAAATGCTCGTCCAAAAACGTACCCGAGAATGCTTCTTAATTTCTATTAAAAAAATTAATTCTCGGTGCCATATATGTATAACTGAAAGACTTTTGGTTGTGAACCAATTACGGAAATAAAGCTTCTCATACGATAGTAGTTCTAACCACTCGGCCTAAATAGAAAAGGTTCATTACCTTTATTGATATATTTATCAATTTACCACTCATCAAAGGAAAGTAGAACATTAAATTGTAACAATGGATGTTCTTCAAGAGCTATTTCTGAGCTACACCATGAAAAAGATTTTGATAAGTTTCAGAGGACTTCTCGATTTTATCATAATGACAACATAAAAAATAACATGTTAACCCATTCAATTTTGTGAATATTTATTTAAGCATAGTTTTACATGACATGCTTTCCATACAACGTTCTAATCACCATTGAAGGAAAAACTAATGTTGACATAAATATTTCAAATTTGATAAAAGTTAGAAGCATTGATAGGCATGGGGGTGGCACGTCGAAAGTGTTCGCAATCTTTTCTTATATTTTAATAGTTGAGGGAAAAATAGTCAGTTTGCCAAGTCCCGAACTTTTTGATTATTTCAAAAAAATGCCATTAAAAATAAATTTGAAACCCAAATCCTGTTTAAACTTCTAACTTTCATACTTTTGACATTTTAAAGTCAAAACTTTGAACCCATAACAAATGACGATAAATCTGTTTTGCGTTCTTAAACTTTTAAAAATACTCAAAATTTTCATTTTTTGACCCGTTATAAATTTTAACCTAAATGTAGTTAAGCTGTACCAAACAAGCTATTTAACAGCTTTTGACCCATAAAATCAAATTTAAGTTTAACAAAAAACCCGCAACAATTTTCATTTGAGAAACATGATTTGTTGTTAATTTTTGAAATTCACCAAGTATTTTGAAATATATAGTAAAATAATACGTTAATATTTATATTTATAAAAATATATAGACATTATATAAATATAGTGTAAAAAGAAAGTGAATCATTATTAATTTATTACATATATTAGGGTATATTAGTTTTTGAGGGAAAAAACTTGTGAGAATTAACCAAAACATGACAAGTGTTCACATTTATTTTACTTTATTAGAATAGGTATATTCATAAAAACGAAAAGAAAAGAGCATTTCAGTCATTTAATTATCCTAACCCAAACACTACACTGCTTTCTTTGATCTATATCTAAGTTTACTCAGTTTGTCTCCTCCTTCCCCTTCACCACCATCATTCTCTCACTATCAACACATGCCACCTCCACCATTCCCTCACCATCGCCGTCACAAATCTACCTCTAGATTTGTTCATCACCGGTGCCCTGAACGATCTTCAGGCGTTAACATTGCACCATATCTAAAGCACATCAAACTAGATCCGTTTGAAACCGTTGAAAATCGTATAGATAGAGGGAGACGGTGGCCGTTTGAAACCTTGCACCGCCTACCGGAAAATCGAAAACCTAGGGACGATGGCCATTTTAAACCCTATGCCACCCGGAACCACAGTTTTGGTGTCGTTGAGTGTTGAGTTTTTCATGGTTTCAAATGAGAGGTTTTGACTATTTTACTTTATTGGTTTTAATTGACAATACAATCCTGTTAAATGATGTTATCATCTCTCTCTCTCTCTCTCTCTCTCTCTCTTTTCAGTTGTAGGAGTTGAAGGCTGTTGATTCACTATCTCAGTGGATATAGTTGTTCTCATGGGTGAGTTCGTTTGCTGGTAATATTGCTTAATTTGACGAGTCCGTTCGTTCAATGTGTTCCAATTTCATGATTTTGTTTGAGTTTTTATTTGTTAAAATATGGATTTTTATTCGGTTTAAAATGGGTATACATATGGTTTTTTTAGTTCGTTCACTGATAGGTGCTTTTGATAAATGGATATTAGTGATGAACACATACATAAAGTATTATACATATATTGTATATTTAACATATGTTCTTAAACATATGTTAATTAACATATGTTTTTGAGTGTATCACACTGTTTAAACAAATGATAACTTTCGGTTTTTAAAAAGAAAAAAAGTTCAATTAAATAAATAAGATAAAACAACATGGTTAATGTGTTGAACATATAACATATGTTTTTTTTTTCTTTTTTTTTTTTGTTTTTTTGTTTTGGCAGTTCCTCCTTAGGTCAAAAATCACCGCTGAGGGTTGCCTGAAACTTTTTGCTTTTCGATCGTTGAAAGAAAACGTGAAAGATGGGTTGGATTGGATTATGTTAGGATGTTTTGTATAGAAATTGAATTTGAATTATAATGAAAGAGAAATTTGTGTGTGGGGATATGTGTAGTAGAGTGTAGGGCTGAGCACGGTTCGGTTTGGTTTGGTTTGGTTTGGTTATTAGGCGAAATCCAAACCGAAACAAAAGTAATCGGTTATTTGAATATGCAAACCGTTCGGTTTTCCGGTTTTTTGATTTTTGGTTAATTTCGGTTCGTTATTTTTGGTTTTTTTCAATTATGTGTTGACATTGAAAAAAATGAAAATGCATATCTTAAGCTTGTAAAAGAATATTTTAGAGTACCACAATCAACATATATATTGAATTCAAAAAACAAAAATAGGCACGTGTTACATGGAACTATAAGTAGAGAAAGTTGTTAAATAAAGTTTAAAAATTAAAAAGCATTAAAAGTTTAATTCCGATCTTCATTCATCATCTTTTTATTTATCTTAAAAGTTTAGTCCATTCCTCATCATTTTGATAATCTTTATCATCATCAATCGATTCGGTTCGGTTTTTTTTTGGTTTTTTAGAGATGGATAACCGAATCGAAACTGAAATTTCGGTTTTTCAAAAAATTAATTGATGGTTAATGCTTTGGTTCGGTTTTTTTGATACGATTTTTTCGGTTAATTCAGTTTCGATTCGATTAATTCGGTTTTCTGTTCACCTCTACTAAAGTGATTGTGACACAAAAACAATTTTAATTACCTTTTTGTACTTTATACCATTTAAACAATAAAAGAAAATAAGAAAGATATTAGGGATTTTAAACACATATATAAAGTATTAACATATGTTGTGTATTTAACATATGTGAACATATGTTTTAAACAATTAACATATGTTTTTTTTACAAATAACATATGTTTTTTAGTGTATCACATTGTTTAAACAAATGATAGCTATCGTTTTTTAAAAAGAAAAAAAATCAATGAAAAAGAAATGACATAAAACAACGTGGTTAACGAGATAAACATATGCTTTAAACAATTGACTTTTTTTGTTTTGGTACTTCCTCCTTAGGTTGGAAACCACCATCAAGGGGCGCCTGAAACCTGTTGCTTGTCAATTGTTTAAAAAAAAAGTGAAAGACGAGTTGGATTGGATTATATTAGGATGTTTTGTATAGAAATTGAATTTTAATAATAATAAAAGAAAATTAGTTTTTTTATTTTTTTTGTGTGTAGAGATATGTGTAGGAGAGAGAAAGTATTTTTGACATAAACTATTGTAATTACCATGCTCATTTTGTAGTTTATACTATTTAAATAATAAAAAGAAAATAAGAAATATCTTTAATTAATCTCAGCCATAGGTTGGATTTAATCAATGATGGATATAGAATTTCTAGATTGGATATATATATATATATATATATTAAAACAATTCATTTTACTACATTTCTATTGGATGATCTTAATAATTTCTATAAATAAGAATGCATTCTTAGTTCTTGTTTGTTAGAAAAACAAAGATGACTCCATAAACCAAACCGTCGGTTTTTATTTTGGTTTTTTCAGATTTTTCAGTTTATTAAAAAAAAATAAAAAATAAGTAAATAAATAAAATTTAATATTCATGATTTGATGACTTTTAAGCTCCTAATAAATTTGGCTAAGTTTTTTCTTTACAAAAAAAGTATTTATGATATGCATTTAGAATTCATGTTTTTTCTAACATTGCTTATTTTATATTGAAATTACTATAGCTTAATAAAATTGGTTAAATTTATACATTTAAAATTCATGTTTTTTCTAACATTGCTTATTTTATATTGAGAAAAATGATCTAGGTAATTGCCTTTTACTTATGCAACAAATACTTGATAGCAAACGGTCAGAAGTCAGAACGTGCGGCACAAAATATATGATAACACGCATATCGGATTTCAATACTTAAAATTACTAATGTTGTTTCTACTGTATATATATTTTTCATTTACCATGATTATAAACAAAAAATATTATTTCTATTCACAGTATACACATTTCCAAATTTAATTATTAAAAGTTAATAACAATTTAGTCAAACATTCCATAACTAATAACATTACAACAATTTACAATTATAATAAGATCGATTTACGTTTTTTTAATTTAAGGTGTTACAACTTTCTAAATTAATTTAAACTCGTCTTTATTAGTAATTAATTGTCAAACTTTCATGTAAATTCTTTACATTTTAAATTTAAACTTTACAATATTGTATTTGAAAACTTCCAAAATTAAGTTAAATGTGAATTATTTACTATGTTCAAACATTCTATCATTACTGCTACATTTATGAAAATTTACGTTTAGAAAGTTTAATATTCCAAATTTTTAATAAAATAAAAGTCTTTATTAATTGTAAGATTATAAATTTAAATTTCAATATTAACCCATCTACAGTTCATGAATATAATGATTGTATTACTCAAATCATTTACTCTCTCTACTTTGTTATCATCCATCATGTTGTTAAGTATCGTCTATGAATCACCCGTGGTCACCAAAACATTTGTAAGTTCTTCATTTTTTAAGATCATTTCATTTGGGCAGGAAATTTTGCTGGAATCACTAGCAAAAAAGATTAAGTGCATACAGGCTTTTAATCTTTTACTAGACTATTTACATTTTATTGTCGCAATATTGCCTTTAGTGAGACTAAACATGGTATACTTTCTAAAAAGTACGTATGTTATTACTTTTGCACTTTTTTGTTTGTTTTAATAGACCGTGAATGCTATTAATTTTGGAGTTTTTGTTAATAGGAGGTGATTGAATCATTTGACATTTGGGGGCTACACCAGAAGGACAGATTGTTCACCTTGCGGATGCTATGAAGTTTGCATCAATTGTTAGAGCAAGCGAGACGACATCGGGTCATTGTGGATGGAAATGTATTCACTGTCATGGTCACCACTTTCATTTTCTAGGTATTTTTGTTACACCCCCCCCCACCCCCCACCCCCCCAATTTTTATTTTTATGCAATAATTCGGAATTACAAAGATGGGTGAACATTGTTGATGATTTTGGTGGTGCAGGGCTGGCAAAGGAAGCTCGATTCAGATTATGATATTCGCATCAATTGTTAGTCAATAGAGACATCACCGGGTCATTATAGATGGAAATGGATTCACTGTCTTGGTCACCACTTTGGGTGCCTAGGTTTTTTTACTACCCCTCCCCCCCAGCCCCACCCCATTTTTATGCAATTTCATATTTTTTAAATTGGGTGAATATGGTTGATGATTTTGGTGGTGCAGGGCTGGCAAAGGAAGCTCGATTCAGATTATGATAATATGCACTCCCAACAAACTTTGTTACTGAACGAAGATTTGATAAAGTCATTAACCTACATCACAAAGAGACTAATGGCTATGTAGTCACTCGATGTACTTGCAGTTACTATAGTTAGCTCGAAGTAGATGAACCAACACTTTCAATATAATTAGATAGGCAGGTGATTTCAAATGTAATTAGTTTTACAACTTCTGGACTACCCGTTTGAATCTTATTAAACAGACAAGAAGAGGAAACTTCTACATAAATCTTCTTGATATTTGTTAGGTGTATGCTGAAGTGTCGGGCCAAAAAGGTGTTTAATGATAAAGAGGTGTGGCCTTACACTATGTTTGAAGACGTTATCACTTTGTTCTTTCTTGGTATATGCTTCAAAGACCCTATTTTTTCATGTGGTTATATGCAGTTTTATTAAGAATGAAGAGCATAGATGGTCATACAATGCTTATTTTAGATAATCAAGATAAACTTACAAGCAAAACAACAAACATGGTTTATAAGGCAATACTTAGTAGTTTATGAATTATGTTTGCAAATATTATACTATGTAATGTTATTATTTAAAGTATATGTATTTGAATATAATGTTTCATGTAGAATAAAACTTGCAATTATATCATGTTCCTGAATCAACAAACAAATTTAAAAAGAAAAACGATTTTATCATTTTAAATTATGCATGTGTTTAGTTGATGATTTTTTCTCACCCGTGTAGCACACGGGTCAATAACCTATTATATATATATATATATATATATATTATATTATATTCTTTTATTCTTTCCAAAACCAATATTTACATATCACAATCACCATATTTTTTTATCTCAAAAAATAAAGATCATAATTTTATTCAATTATATGTTTGTAGTCTATAGATGGTTTTATGATTTTTGCTTCAATACAAAGACCAAGTTAATACTTTATTTTATTGTTTTTCTTTTACTTTCTTTTTATAATATCTTCTCACACACATGCTTCAACAAATTCTAGATTATTTGATTTATTAATAAATTTTTTATGCCCAGTACTATTATTGATTTATTTTTAGCATTTATATTTAATGCCTACCATATTAGCGCTAGATTATTCTATAATGGATATATGAATTTTATTATCATTTATTTCGTGACATCATATTATTTTATTACAATCATTAAATCACACAACTAATAGTTAACGAGTTTTTTGGTATATTTGTTATATATTCTAGTTTGTTTTTCAAGTTATTATTGTGTAACTTAATTGTTTATATTTTATTTTATTGTTGCATATTCTATATTTTATTGTAACTTTATTGTAATATAGTTGTTATTACATATTCTATATTTGTTACATTTGTTACCTCTATTTGTAAATTTATATAATATTATAATTTATATAAATAGCATTTTGTAACATTTATTTTACAGATATAGCTAAAATCATTAAACAAAAACTATTTATATAAGTAAGATTTTGTAACCTTTATTTAATGAAGTAAATTTATATAATACTGTAATTAATATAAATAACATTTGTGGCCTCTATTTTATGTAAGTTAGGTTGAATTTGTAAATTAAAATACTTTAAATTATGTAAATTATTTTAAATATATAGATTAACATAAATTTTAAAATTCTAAAATATGTAAATTGCATTTAAATTTACCTAAATATGTAAGTTAGGTTAAATTTATAAAGTAGCATACTTTAAATTATGTAAATTATTTTATACATATAGATTAACATAAATTTTAAATTTCTAAAATATTGTAAATTATGTTTAAAATTATGTAAATATTTAAGTTAGGTTGAATTTGTAAATTAACATACTTTAAATAATGTAAATTATTTTAAATATGTAGATTAATATAAATTTTAAAATTTTAAAATATGTAAGTTATGTTAAATGTGTAAATTAGCATAAAACTTTAAACTTGAAAATATATAAATTTTGTTAAAATATGTATATTAACATAAAATTTTAAAATTAAGTTATTTCTAATCACATATTCACATAATATCTTTAATCCATAAATCATATCTTAACCATACAAACAAGAATGTTGAAACACTTAATAATAATTCATGATTATAGTTTCAACACGACAAAGTTTTGATGTTGAAAATTCATATAGAACATGTAATAAATATATATTTACATTATGAAATGGAATAAAGCTATGTGTAGAAAGTAAGTTAGAACTGAACAAAATATTAGGTGAAAGACCCAAGATTTTCCCTTTTACCCCCTCTGTCTGTCTGTCTTTCTTTTTTTTTTTTTTTTATGAACATCTCTCTTTGGTTTGAATACGGGTGTCTAGGAAAGATAACATAAGTTGCAGGAAGAGAGAGTTTTCTTTTTCTACCAACTTTACACTTATTAGTACAATTATCAATTATTTGATTAACCTCCAAAAGCATCTTTCAATCTCATCCTGGATTATTAATTAAGAAAACTTTGGTAGCCGTCCAATGTAGTGATCCACGGCTAAAAATAACTGATTGGCTACAAGTTAGAAAAAGGTAATATTATAATAAGATGAAGTACATTAAAGGGTATTTTTGGAAAACAAATGTTTGATTCCTCTCTCTTCTGCAGCAACAGTAACCTTTTGCCTTGGTCCTTTCCTTGTCATGTAGACATCAAATTGTCTGATTATGTAAAAGGCAATATATTATGCATTTTTCCTTTTCTTTTTTGATATTTGAATTATTGTGCTTTACAATAACGCTTAGTTAAAACATTTAATATTTTGTTTATTATTAAGATCTTTTTTAAGATATCATGTTATTTAACGTTTTTAACTCTTTTACTTTAATAAAAATAGTAATTATTCTGAATGTTGGTTGCCATTACTTATTACTTTTAATCTATATTTACATATAAAACATATTGAATGGATTAACATATTTCTACAAATAAGTTTACATATTTTTATATACTTAAATAATATGTTTTTAAATATGTTTACATAATTTGAAATATATAACATATTTATGTAATTTTAGACAACTTTACATATATTTTTAAAATATATAACATATTTAAATATTTAATTTTAGACAAGTTTATATTTTTTTATAAATATGTAACAAACACATTAAATTTACATATTTTTAAATATGTAACAAAATTTTGAACAAGTTTACATATTTTTATATAAATAATATGTTTTTAAATATGTTTATATATTTTTAAATATTTAACATGTTTACATATTTTTTAAATATGTAATTTTAGATAAGTTTACATATTTCTTAAATATGTAGCAAATACATTCAATTTACATATTTTTAAATATGTAACAAAATTTTGAATAAATTTACATATTTTTATATATTTAAATTATACGTAAATAAATTTATATATTTTTAAATATGTAAAAAAGTTTTAAATAAGTTTAAACTATCTTTTAATAATATCTATAAGTAATAAACTTAAAGAAAAACTTATATGTAACAAATAACAAAATACTTTGATTATTTTTGTCATATTATGCATTTAATAAACAAGTCAATAATCCATGTAAACAAGATCATATATGTTTGTGGAGCTATATGAAACGTGTGCCATCATAAAATAAACTTTTTTTTTACCACCACACCAATTTCCATTAATAACACATAGAACTGTCAGCAAGAGAATGATCATACACTTACATACAAATTGCATACTACTCATACTAGAGAATAAAGAAGAAAACACCTATGACATGAAACAACTAAATCCTAGAGAGTTCAGAATAAATTGCGAGGAGCAGATGAATTTTGAAAGTAGTAGACAAGTTCCAACTCGCTTGACCTCTCAAACTCAAGTACCTTCTCAAAATCACGCAAACCACTTCCAAATTCTACTCTCGTTTGTCACACCCCAACCTAAGGCGGAAATGTCGGAGCGTGATCCGATTGCTCATAGCTCGAAGATACTATCATAATATAAAAATGACAATATCTAATTAATTATTTTATTTCAATTATACACACAATATCCAAATAAAACAAACAATTTAAATAAATAAATATAAGCTCAAATAAAGATTAACTTGATTATATCCTAAGGTCTTGTCTGCATGTCCAAACTTTAATCTTCAATACAAGAAACCTGCATATGCGTAGAAAATGGAGTTTTGTCAACATAAAGTTGAGTGAGAATATCACCAGTTTTGACACAACAATACAAATAAGCATAACGTGATAAGTGCGGTAAATATAATCAAACCATAAACAAGTATGTAGACCGTTTCCAAGTGAATCAGGCATTGGTCATCAGCAGGAACACCTGCTATGCGATTGATTGAATAGTAATTCCAATATGCGATTGATTGAATGGTAACACAAGTAAGCAAGTAGCACGTATGTTTGAATAAATCACTCACAATAACACGTATGCGTTAGTTTGAATATATATATAGTATGAAACACGGATACGTACGCATATGTCCCAAAAACGTGTAGAAAATTGAGTAAAATAGGGGATGATAAACTCACCTTAGACTAATGGCAAATGAATACAAATACGAATAAGCGAGCTAACGAATAAGCGAGTCGTCCACTACATGTCAAACGATATAAAAAACTCAGAATTTGAGATTTTAGGATGTGATAATATAAATAAAAACGAACTCGTTGTCGCTTAAATCAACCCAAAAGACATATAGAACTCAAGTTATGTTAAATTTAAGATTTAAGCGAGCTGGTGCTGACCAGAATCCGAACAGCCAGTCGGAAGTCGGGTTTTGGTCAGTAGCCTTAAAATCATGTTACGAGAGTAAAAGTCTTCTGAACCGAACGTTGATCCGACCAGAAGTATGAGAAAACGGATAGTCAAGCTTGTTTACTATTTTGCCCTTTAACGAGTTTTAAACGATTTGACCAGTCAACACCCTTCAACCACCGAAATTGATTGAAGGTTATTGGCTAGGGAATTTATATGAATGATTCCTATGTTTGCAACTTACCCGGAAAGTGAAAGAATCAAGAGATATGATGAGTCAAGGTCTATACGCATGCAAAGTCAAACGAATAAGCATTGTATCTTCAACGAATAAGAAAAAACAAAAGGGTTTGGTGATGGTTAGAGGTAGGTGATGGCTAGGGGTCTCTCTAGGGTTAGGATACAGGTTTTTGGCATAGAATTATGATGTGTTTATATAGAGATTACAAAAACAAACTATATTTAGTAAATTCACTCATTTAGGAAACCGAATATGCATTTAATGATTAAATCAATGAAATAAGTTCTAGATTTCATTCATGATCAGTATTTTAGAGTATGGACTTGTAAATTTAGTTAATATATTTTTCTTGGACCTTAATTCACTCGATTATGTCCTAAAATAAGCGATTTGGTTGCTAAAAACAAATTAGGAAACAAAATAAGCTATTTAATTAGAAAATCTGGTACAATAACTAATAAAATTTGGCTTGGACATCAATAAAACGAAATTGGACCAGCCATAACATTTCTTGGAGTTTAAGTTTCGTTAATTTAATCGAAAATAGGAAAAAAATGGCAAAATAGTCCATGTAGTTCCCGAAAATGCGATTTTTAGCCGTTTTAAGCGATTTTAAAGGTTTCTAAGGGCTGTTTGGCATAATTGAAAGTTATGAAATTGTAAAATAAGTTAAACCAAGTTAAATACCAATAAATACAAGTTTTAAATAGTTTGGAAGATCCAAATTACGTTCCCGGGTCGGGTTAAACGAATACGGGTTTGAAAAATCCAAGATGTTATAGTCTCCCCTACTTTAGGGAATTTCGTCCTGAAATTAAGGAAAACCAAAACATTATCGTTTTGAAAACAATTTAAACTTTTAAGGAAAATATCATAACATAGAACTTCTAATAACGAAGTAAGGCTTCAAATGACAATCCGATAAGGGCAATTATATATAGGATGTACCAGCGGCGTATCCACCATTTCCTTATCATCTCATCATTCGTACCGTTACCCAAGCTACCTTAGGTTCTAAAGCATGACACATAATTGTACGTATTATGATTTCCATGCGAGGACTCGAATAATTATGTTCACGACCATAATTATTCTTATCGTCGGATGGTCCGCATAATTCGTTTCATCATGTGGGTTATAAAACATTTAAAAAATCATTTTGAAAGAAACAAACGTTTTGATAACTTTAAATATAATTTCAAGAGATACTTATTTAATGTTCGGATTTCATTAATAACACCAGGTGATTTCTTATATATCTTTTGATTAGGGATGGCAAAAATCCCCGAATCCGACGGGGAAACCCGAAAACCGGCTTATTTCGGGTCGGGTCGGGTTTTGTTTTTACGGTTTCGGGTCGGGTTTCGGAGATTGTTTCGGGGATTGTTTCGGGTTCGGGTTCGGGTTTGGGTTCAGGTACCCCCGCCCCGACCCGCCCCGATATAATATATATAAATATAAATATAAATAATATATATATATATATATATATATTAAAAACCTACACCAGTTTCAATTTCATATCTGCATATTGCCCCGCCGCCCCCGATTGTGTGATTCACACTTCTCTCCGGCCGACGCGGTCGTGAATCCAGCTCTCCGGCAATCCCGCTCTCCGGCCCACTTCTCTCCGGCCGACGCGGCCGTGAATCCAGCTCTCCGGCAATCCAGCTCTCCGGCCGACTTCTCTCCGGCCGACGCGGCCGTGAATCCAGCTCTGATCTGTTCTTCGGACGGAGGTAGATCTGATTTTCACACTTTGATTTTGTAATTGCAATTGTTAGATCTGATTTTGTTTATAGCCCACCCCAACTTGTTAGATCTGATTTGACACCAGGAACTTTAGTCTGCATATAACGATAATGTCATGTATGGTCTGTTAGATCTGATTTATGCATCAACTTGTTAGATCTGATCTGATTTTCACACTTTGATTTTGTAAGAACTTCCTTGGGGTTAAATTCACTAATTCAGTATATCGTTTAACCGAGGCTATGAGTGGTAAGAACTTCCTTGGGGTTAAATTCACTAATTCAGTAACTTCCTCACAATCACCCTGTGCTTCAGAACAGAAGCAAGAGATTTGAACTTGGCCCTTACCCCCATTGAGTTCCTTTAATTCTTCTGCCTTCTTGTTTAAACTTGAGAAAGCAGAGAAACCAGTGTCATAAATCATTTAAAGCCTGAAAATACTTTGTCAGATTCATTTTTTATTTAAGAGAAACAACCGTTAGAAATTGTACAAAGATCCTTAACTTCAATTGAGGAATTACATTAATAACAACTCATGATGGAAGTTTTTAATAACAATTCTGTGTTAGCTACAATGCAGGATAAAGCTACAGCCACTGAACTGGATCTGGATCAAGATAAACTTCATAGTTACATTGCCTAGCACTAGTTTTGTAACTGATATCATTGTGTAATTTAGAGATAACTTTATAACAACGATCATTATATCTCCTTGCACGTATGATTACTTGTATAGATACAGATCCTTGCAACGGATGGTCATGAAAGAGTTTTGATATATTATTTCGGTAGTGTGAATGTGTACTGGTCATGAAACGGATGGTCATGAAAGAGTTTTGATATATTATTTCGGTAGTGTGAATGTGTACTGGCTTGCTTTTAAGAGTTTTGATATACTTTTTTACAAAGTGTTTGAACAGGAGTTGGGCTATGAAAATTCGTTTGTAGTGGGTTGATGTAATTGATATTACACAATGATTTAATTGGTTTATTTCAAACTTCTTCTTTGTAGGTTTTTACAACTATATGGCATCACAAGGTGATAAATTTGCTTCAGACACTTGTACTCCTACTCCCGTTGCTTCAAACACTCCTACTTATTCTACTCCTCAAGGAAGCAGTGAAGGGGTACATGATTCTAATGAACCACCACCAACTAACTTTACTACCCACGATGAGTCTAACCTTGATGATACTTTTGAAGATGGTCAAAATGTCGGTGGTAAAAGGAAAAGATCTGCCGTGTGGAACCATTTTAAATTAATGAAAGTGAACGGTGAAGATAAGGCGGAATGTAACTATTGTAAGAAAAAGCTAGGAGGTTCAAGCAAAAACAGCACATCGCATTTACGAGATCATTTTGAACGTTGTCCAAGACGAACTGTTAAAGATATACGACAAAGCATCTTGATTATGGAGCAAAAGAAAGTTGATGGTAGTTCATCATATCTCTCCAACTACACGTTTAATCCAGACAACTCAAGGAGAGATCTCGCGGAGATGATTATTGTGCACGAGTATCCTCTTACAATGGTGGACCATCATGGTTTTAGAAAGCTTGTTCAAGGTCTTCAACCTTTGTTTAAGGTTCCGAGTCGAAATACCATCAAGAGCGACATTTTAAAAATTTATGAATATGAAAGGGTGAAAACTAAGAAACTATTAGGGAGGATCACAAGTAGAGTGGCAATAACTACTGATATGTGGACAGCTAACCATCAAAGAAAAGGGTTTATGGCCGTCACTGCACACTTTATAGATGACTCTTGGAACTTGCAAAGCCGAATCATGAGGTAAAGCATATATATTGTACAAGTCTAATATAAAGTTAGTTTAAAACTTTAAATGTATTTTACACTTATATTGATGCATAAATTTTATATAGGTTTATTTATGTGCCTGCACCACATACAGCTGATGTTCTTGCAGATACGCTATATGATTGTCTATGTGATTGGAATATTGATAGAAAAGTGTCTACTCTTACCGTTGATAATTGTACCACAAATGATGCAATTATCAACAAGTTACTACAGAAGCTTCCATTGAGATCACTCATGAGGAAAGGAGAGTTGTTTCATTTGCGTTGTTGCGCGCACATTCTCAATTTGATTGTTCAAGATGGTTTGTCTGTTATTGAGGATGGGATTGAAAGAATTAGAGATAGTGTTTTATTTTGGTCTGCATCAGGAAAAAGAGAGCAAAAATTTGAGGAAGCAGCCAATCAACTTGAAATGGAATACACAAAGAAACTGATCGTTGATTGCAAGACTCGCTGGAACTCTACTTATTTGATGCTTAGTGTTGCTATACCTTATAGACATGTTTTCACGCGATTAAAGCAAAGAGAGTCCAGGTATACTAGTTTGCCTACGGACCTTGATTGGGACTTAGCAACTGAGATATGTAACAAGCTACAACTATTCTATCGGGTAACTCTTTTGTTTTCTGGTAACAAGTATCCTACTGCTAATGTCTTTTTCCCTTTGATATGTGAGATTCGTTTTTCTATGCGGGAGTGGACTAAGTCTTCTATTGTTGACATTAGTCTAATGGCGTATAAAATGATTATCAAGTTTGATAAATATTGGTCTGTAATTCATGGGATTATGGGGATGGCTGCGGTTTTAGATCCACGTTACAAGCTAAAATACGTAGAATTGCTTATGCCTGCCTTATACGGTGAAGAAATGGCAAAGGAAGAGTTTAAATCTCTTGAGGATTTTGTCCGAGCTTTTTTTAAAGAATATGAATCTACCAACTCACGTGGTAAAAACTACTATGAAGGTATAATCATATTAATATTTAATGAGTATAAATATAAATTGCTAATATTTGATTTATCTTGATTCACATTAATTTATAGGTGGTGGTTCTAGTTCATCTTTATTCAGTTCGGGGTTGTCAGAGTGTTCTTCTGGTGGATTCCAAAAATTCCTATCTGACATTAAATCGAAAGCTAAGGTGAATGATGACTTGAATGATATGGCGGAGTTAGATAACTACTTGAAAGAAAATCTTTTGCCTGATGAAGTAGAACTGGATTTGTTGCTTTGGTGGAAGACAAATGGAGGTAAGTATCCGACACTTCAAAGGATGGCAAAAGATGTATTGGCAATTCCAGTTTCCACCGTTGCCTCTGAATCTGCGTTCAGTACAAGTGGAAGATTAATAAGTCCTCACCGAAGTCGACTTCACCCAAAAACTTTGGAGGCTTTAATGTGTGCTCAAAGTTGGTTGTTGAATGAGATTCGAGGTAACGCTATGTTGAATATTACATTATTACTCATGTTATTTATCTTCATAATCATGAATATATGTTTATGTTATTACTATTAAATATAGAAACTTGTTCGGAAGAGACCGAGGCATATTGCCGCACCATTGAATATGAAATGGATGTGGAAGAGGTAATAATATTTATAAAATTTACTGTTTTTGTAACATAGCTTTTATTCTTTTAACTTGGTTGATTTATTGATAAATATTCTTAATGTAGGTAGGTACTAAAGAAAGTGGCACGACGACTTTGGATGATTTGGTTTGATTTGGTATTTAGATTTGGTCGCAAGTTTGTAGTTTGTGTATTTGGCATGATTTTTCGGCCATGTAGACTTGGTTTTATTTCCTTTGTAACACATTGTTTCAGCTTTCATGTGTGTGATGCAGAAGTTTATTTCGATAAATGTTCAGTTATGTGATGAACCAATTTCGGGTCGGGTCGGATCGGTTTCGGGTTTTCGGGTTCGGGGACGGGGCGGGTCGGGGGGGTACAAAAAACCAAACGGGGAATCCCCGAATTAAACCCGACGGGTAATGGGGCGGGTACGGGGATGGTTTTTGGTTTCGGGTTCGGGTTCGGGTTAAGCAAAACCCGCCCCAAACCCGCCCCGTTGCCATTCCTACTTTTGATTAGGAAAGTTACAATTTTTGGAGATTGAAATGGATTTCTTGAAGCAGACATTTGAAATGAATTAAGATGATCAAGAATAAGCTAAGAGTAGAGTATGAAGTTAACCGTGATAGATAAAGGAACTTGATTCATGAGATGATATGCGCAAAGGTTTAATCTATAACAATTTTTAAGATAGTTAATAACATGTGGAATCTGTAAAGATCGTATTCATTAGGAAGAAATTCTTAAGATCGAGAGTATAAGTTTAAATGAGGATTTTAGTGAGTCGAGTTTAGTTAGTTGAGAACTTATGAAATTTAAATAGAAGTTAATATAAAGTTTATAGATTTTCAAGTTGCGATTTTTTTGAGATGAGATTAATTCGATTTTATAATAATTAGTAAATAATAATTGAAATATTAATGAAAGTGCAAAAATGTACGTATTCAAATAAATCATTAATAGATTAAATTGGGAAGCGGATATTCCCAAATCACCGAGATAGTCCTATTCCAATTAAATCCTTTAAAATTAGATAAAATATATAATGGGTAATTGAAGATATTAAATTAGATTAACTTGGAAATTCGTGGATTTTTTCTTTTTCACAAATTTGTTATAAATATTAGGAAATATGTAAATTGACTTATCGATGGTTTATAATGGAATTTCAAGTGCATAATAAATTTTAAATTAATTGTGATACCAAAAATATGTGTGAAATAGTATAATAAAATAAGATAAATGCGAGGCTAGATATGCATGAACCACCATGACTATTCTAACAACTACGAATTTATCATTTAAAACGTTCAAAATTTTCAAAGTGTATCAAAATCATAGTGGGGGGTTGAAATATTTACGATGGAGATTCAATCAGAAAGTCAATTTAATGATAAAAGTTAAATTAATTAATGGAAGATTTTTTTAATTTAAAAATGAAAATTAAATTTAGAGGATGAAAAATTTAGTTTAATAATAATAAAATTTACCATAATTGAATTTTGATAATAAAGATTTATAAAATGGAAAGTAAGTTGTGAAAACTTCATAAAGTTGAGGAAAGACAGGAAGAAAAAATATATTTATAGTTAAAATTGAGGGTAAGTATTTAAACGCACTTAGAAATTTATAGTTTGAGAATATGGATTTAAAAAAGAAAAGATGATTTAAATAACATATATATATATATATATATATATATATATATATATATATATTATATATATATCTAATGGATATGAGTTAGTATAAGATTTCTTGTTCGGTATATTTTAGTTCTGTCGAGATTGGCGGTCGTTTGGTTAACGGAATACAGCAGCAAACTCTTTGTTGATTCTAGCAGTCAAACAACAATAATGAGAAATAGGTGAACGACGTTGATAATGACGATGATTTAATAGGGAAGACATTCTACGAGGACCAATGATGAAATTTTAATGAGATGATGGGTAAGTTGTGGAAATGAGTTGATGTGAAATAATAGTGATGCATATGTATATGTATATGTATGTATATGAATTAGTGCTAGTGAAGACTCGAGGGGGAGTCGGGATTCAAAATAATATGTATAAGTTTGAAGTATTTAAGTAAATGAACAATGTTTATAAAATTTTCCAAGAATAAAATAATCAAGCGTATCAAACGAGTTGACCTCCTATGAGCTTTCCATGGCAATTTGAATTGCCCAACTAAATAAACAACATAAAGTTTGTGAATTGGGATCTCATGAGCGTTCCATGACAATTTGTTGGCCCAATTCAAATAACGAGAAATAAACAATTGAGTTGGTCAACCCATGAGCGTGTACATGGCGTTTAACTGACCCAACTAATTAACGAATTATCAAATCAATGGAGTTGGTCGGACTACGAGGGTTACATGGCATTTAACCGACCCAACTAAATATCAAATCAACGAATCAAATATAAGTAGTTGGTATATCTCGGGAACCTCCCCGGACGATACGTTCCAACCAAAAATCAAATCGAAAATGGTTTAAGAAATGGATAGTTGGAATGCCCATGGATTCACATGCATTTTTCACCCAACTAAGCATTTTAAAATAATTTAAAAACACAATTTTGGAAGTATAACCTTGTACCCGGTTATGTTAACCACGCAACCGTTTAGCCGATTACGGGTACCACTTAAAGTTATAGTTGTACGACATTTTTCATACCCCCATGCTTCAAGGTGAAGGAGCAAAACAAATCACGGGAATTCTTAAGAAATTTCCCACAATAAAAGATAATCTACCAAAATAAAAGATTTAGAAAAATATTTTGAATGTGAAGCATAGCCTCGGAATTTGTGTGTGTGCAATAAATAGTTAAGATACAATATAATAAAATAATATATCTAAGCAAGCTGTAAACAATTTATTAAATAGCACATAAGTCAGTTTAGATAAGCACGTATAGGGTTACTAACATATGTCTAGGACAATTTCTAACGACCTATCTTATAATCTTCGTCTCTGATACCAATCTGTCACACCCCAACCTAAGGCGGAAATGTCGGAGCGTGATCCGATTGCTCACAGCTCGAAGATACTATCATAATATAAAAATGACAATATCTAATTAATTATTTTATTTCAATTATACACACAATATCCAAATAAAACAAACAATTTAAATAAATAAATATAAGCTCAAATAAAGATTAACTTGATTATATCCCAAGGTCTTGTCTGCATGTCCAGACTTTAATCTTCAATACAAGAAACCTGCATATGCGTAGAAAATGGAGTTTTGTCAACATAAAGTTGAGTGAGAATATCACCAGTTTTGACACAACAATATAAATAAGCATGACGTGATAAGTGCGGTAAATATAATCAAACCATAAACAAGTATGTAGACCGTTTCCAAGTGAATCAGGCATTGGTCATCAGCAGGAACACCTGCTATGCGATTGATTGAATAGTAATTCCAATATGCGATTGATTGAATGGTAACACAAGTAAGCAAGTAGCACGTATGTTTGATTAAATCACTCACAATAATACGTATGTGTTAGTTTGAATATATATATAGTATGAAACACGGATACGTACGCATATGTCCCAAAAACGTTTAGAAAATTGAGTAAAATAGGGGATGATAAACTCACCTTAGACTAATGGCAAATGAATACAAATACGAATAAGCGAGTCGTCCACTACATGTCAAACAATATAAACAATTCAGAATCTGAGATTTTAGGATGTGATAATATAAATAAAAACGAACTCGTTGCCGCTTAAATCAACCCAAAAGACATTTAGAACTCAAGTTATGTTAAATTTAAGATTTAAGCGAGCTGGTGCTGACCGGAATCCGAACAGCGAGTCGGAAGTCGGGTTTTGGTCAGTAGCCTTAAAATCACGTTACGAGAATAAAAGTCTTTTGAACCGAACGTTGATCCGACCAGAAGTATGAGAAAACGGATAGTCAAACTAGTTGACTATTTTGCCCTTTAACGAGTTTTAAACGATTTGACCAGTCAACACCCTTCAACCACCGAAATTGATTGAAGGTTATTGACTAGGGAATGTATATGAATGATTCCTATGTTTACAACTTACCCGGAAAATGAAAGAATCAAGAGATATGATGAGTCAAAGGTCCATACGCATGCAAAGTCATACGAACAAGCATTTTATCTTCAACGAAAAAGAAAAAACCAAAGGGTTTGGTGATGGTTAGAGGTAGGTGACGGCTAGGGGGTCTCTCTAGGGTTAGGATACAGGTTTGTGGCAGAGAATTATGATGTGTTTATATAGAGATTACAAAAACGAACTATATTTAGTAAATTCACTCGTTTAGGAAACCGAATATGCATTTAATGATTAAATCAATGAAATAAGTTGTAGATTTCATACATGATTAGTATTTTAGAGTATGGACTTGTAAATTTAGTTAATATCTTTTTCTTGGACCTTAATTCACTCGATTATGTCCTAAAATAAGCATTTTGGTTGCTAAAAACAAATTAGGAAACAAAATAAGCTATTTAATTAGAAAATCTGGTACAATAACTAATAAAAATTGGCTTGGACACCAATAAAACGAAATTGGACCAGTCATAACATTTCTTGGAGTTTAAGTTTCACTAATTTAATCGAAAATAGAAAAGAACTGGCAAAATAGTCCCTGTAGTTCCCGAAAATGCGATTTTTAGCCGTTTTAAGCGATTTTAAATGTTTCTAATGGCTACTTGGCATAATTGAAAGTTATGAAATAATAAAATAAGTTAAACCAAGTTAATACCAATAAATACAACTTTTAAATAGTTCGGAAGATACAAATTACATTACCGGGTTGGGTTAAACGAATACGGGTTTTAAAAATCCAAGATGTTATATCGTTATCGTTGGTTCCGCCGCCACATTACTGGTTGACTCTGCCACCACCAGCGATGGTTGAAGGGTTCGACGCCGCCATAAAAGAGATTCATGTTGCCATTTTCGCTTTGGTAAACAATTAAACAATGGTTAAAGGGTCGTTTATTGTTAGGCTTAAGGTCGGGGAGAAGGTTACGATGAAGATCTAGAATAATAATAATAATAATAATAATAATAAGAAATACCTTTGTGGAATAGAGATGGTTAAATTGAAGATGTGTTTAAACAGGAAGAAAGAGAAAGATACTTCAAAAGACTATTATACCCTTTCTGATTAAATCAAACCTCACAAAAAAATGTAGACGTGGCAACATAAGGTCCACTAGATGAGTGTCTAGAGTTTTTTTTTAAGTGATAAGGGTTTTCCTTTTATATATATATATATATATATATATATATATATTAAAGATTCGGGGTGATGGCATGGCTACACCAAACGGGATGGTTTTTCTGGGTATCAAAATTCATGGGGTGGTGTTCCCGCCGATACCAAGTAACGCTCCCGTCTAGAGGTACTCCGTCCACCTTAATATACAAAATTTCGCCATTGATGATGTTTATGGGAGTTTTAGTTTTATTATATATAACTTTTATAATATATCTAAGAAGTTAAGATATATTTTAATAAGTCATTTATTTAAGAGAAGGGGAATATTGTATGTTTATATAATGATTTTGTGCTGATATCGTCGATACATACTGAATTCGCATCGGTCCGTTGTGTGTTGGAATTTTGTTGTGCGACGCCAACGTTTTTGTTTTTTCCTTTCCTTTTCTTTTTGTTTTAATTTTATTTCAAGTTACTTTTTGTGGCTTACTAATTTGTGTTTATGATTTAGTGCTAACATCATCAATATCGATTGAATTCGCAGCAGTACGTCATTGCAACGTGCGAGTTTTGTTTGTTTGCTTTAGTGGTTCGCCGTAGTGTTTTTAATAAAAAAATGTTAATTTGTCGTATTTGAGCATTGACAAATTTATTTTTTGGTTTGGTTTCAGTGTCGCAATCTGTTGTCGACCAACTTCGCATTGGGCAGCCACATAAACGCGCATGTTTTCTTTTTTTCTTTTTTGAAAATATGTTAATTTATTGTATTTGAATGTTGATAAATATATTTTAGTTTTTGGCGTCGTTACATGACACTGACCGAATTTGTATTGACTCGCACCAACACCATGCAGGTTATACCAACTGAGTACGGGTCATTTTAAATATACTTTTTTTCGTAAGCTATATGAGTGTCAACACTATTATATATGTTTATTTTTTTGTGTTTATTGTCTTTAACGTTACAAACCTAACCGATATCGACCGAATTTACGTGGTTGCATCGTCGAAACGCGACGGGTTTTGTTACCTAATTATGTAGATAATTATCTCAATAATATAATTTTAATTCAACTTATAGTTATTGGATCAAATTAAATAGATAAATGAAAAAATAAAAACACAAAATGTTTCCACTATATTCCTTGTTCTAAAAGAAATAAAAAATAAAAAAATAATAATGTTGAGGGAAAAAGATCATTGTGTCTTTTTGTTTATAATTGTGTCTTGTGTTTATTTTCGTCAATGATTGTGACTTTTTTTCTCGATATTGTATCTTTTTTTCTTAATATTATGCTATATTACTCAACATTGTGCGTTATATTTGGCGATCTACTTTGTCTTTTTTAGTTATCATTGTGCTTTTTTTTCGTTATCGTGTCTTTTGGGCGTTTTTTTATTTGGAACAGGAATGACGGGGAAATGTTAGTTTTTTTTATTTTTTTCGTTTTTTATTTATATTTTAAGTTATAATTTTTTTATTATTATTTTTTGAATTTCTTTTAGGGTTTTTTTTTACACAAATTATTTTTACATTTCTCATTTTTATGTCCATTTGTATTTTAACTTTTCTCTATCGTTATTATAGTAGACTTCAATCTACAAGTTTGTGAAGTATATATTTTAGGCATACTGACTTATTGGGCTGCTTAGATGGGCTTCTTATCACTCAGCTACTGAGCTGGCTGCAACATATGGGTCTTGAAAATACCCATAACCTGAAAAATCCAAATTCGAGGACTCGAATCCAGATTAGTGAGTATAGATTGTAAGTTACAAACAATATTTCGGTTTCTAGATTTTCATAACTTGTCAATTTTCATAACAATATTTCGGTTTCTAGATTTTCATAACTTGTCTATTTTCATAACAATGTTTCGGTTTCGGTTTTTGGAATCCAAATTCGAGGACAGGATCACTAAATGTAACTTTCTGCTGGCAAAAAAACAGGACAAGGCTATCATTGTATTGGCAAATTACAGACAAACCAGATTAGTGAGTATAGATTGTTTCAGTTATGAGCTAAAACCAAACCTATAACCAATGTTTCGGTTTCTAGATTTTCATAACTTGTCACTTTCAGCATAAACGGTTCGGTTAATACGAATATTGAAAAGAAATTTGGGTTAATTGGGTTAACCATCGACCGACCATGACCATTGTGGGTTCAAACTAAATTTAAATAAAAAATCTTTTTTTTTAAATTAAAATATAATTAGCAATAAAATCTATAACAAAATAATTCATATGATTTATAACAAAAAAATTTGTAACAAAATTAATATGATTTATAACAAAATCTTTCTAGCCACAAAAAATATTATTTGTAAAATATAAAGAATATAAATGTTGATTCGGTTAGGTTAATTTGATGTTCATATACATGTAATCGTAATCTAATCACAAAAGTTGGTTATAGACTTACAGAAAAAATCATAACCGAACTATTAGTTTCTTAACTAGTTCAATAGTTGCATTTGTTTCAGTTAAGTTGTTTCACTTATTTTTGTTGGGATTTGATTATTTGATTTTCCTGTTAATTAACTCCTAACTTCATATACCTTGTCTTAGTCCTCACTCTGGTTAACACTCCCTTTTATAGTTTTGTGTATCATATTTCATATATTTTAAACTTTAAATGCAAATTTCTTATTTATGTTACAAATGGGCACATAAACACAATTAGTATGTACCTAAAATGCATCTTAAACTGTTAGATTGTCTTATTTAACCGAAAATATTTGAGTTCAGAGTTTGTATGTATTTATTTCTTCTGGTTGTCTTATGAAAAGACGACAACTGGACTCACACAATAAGTTACTTTACAAAGAGTAGAAGGTTTGATTTATGTTCTAGAGTGGTGGGTACAACCTAACACAAACCCGAAAGTTCTGTTAGAGCATTCCTAGTGGTTTCTTCAAATTATGTGAGAGAGTTCTCCATTTTTTAGATATGGTTAAAAGTGGTTGTGAGAGTAGGAGAGAGAAAATGTTACTGTTCATGGTTAAATTTGAAGAAACATACTGTTCACCTCTATAATATTTTAATGTTTTTTAAAATGGTTATGAGTGAAGAAGAGATAAAAGGTAATGATAAAAATATAACTTCATATTATTTATACCATAACAAAACTTATCATCTTGACAAGTGACAACTTTCTTTTTTTTTTCTTTTTCTTTTTTTTAACAAAATCAACCTAAACAAAAAGAAATATATATCGGGTTACATCTAAATCCGCTTAAAGTAAAACTTTTAATACTTATATAAATTATATATATACAAATCCATCCATCCGGTCCTGCTGAAAATGTAAGTCACATTTGAAACTTCTTGTGAAAGTTTCCTCGATACACCTTCAACATCTTCATAATTAAGATCTAGCCCCTCTAGATTGGTATTTGTACCTGTGAGCCCAAAACAAATAATGTAGAAAATTAAGTGCACTCAAAATGCACATCACCCAATAAAACCTTTCCAAATGGTAATGGTTCAAGTTTTCTCCGGACAACCATCCACGGTGTTCGGAGCTGCCGGTGGCGCTGTTCACCACCGACACAATCATCGAGCTCAGATAATACCCCATAGCCAAAGACGCAAACGATAACGACGTCGCTAATGACTTCATGTTCGCGGGGGCCTCGGTGAAGAAGAATTCCATTAGTCCGGCTAATGTGAATAAGTCCGCTGACCCGAGAAACAAGTATTGGAAAGCGATCCATAGAAATGTGATAGGTATGGGCTCATGTGACTCGAGCCCATTTCTAGTGGCGGCCCGCTTGCGTTTGATCTCGACTAGGGCCGCCACTGCCATAGCCATTATTGATAAAACTAAACCGATTCCTATACGTTGTAAATGTGAAATACCCATTTCGGATTTTGTAGACTTTCGCGCAAACGGGATTATGATATGATCGTAAACCGGTGCGAGTAATATGATGAACAAAACCGGGAAAACTGGTAGCGAGGCAGCCGGGACCTTTAGCGACCCGATTTTGGTGTTCATAGTCGAGGCCTGTTGTACGGAGAATGTGGAGAGTTGAGCTAGACAACAATTGAGCATGATGGTACAAGCGAAGATCGGAAGTACTCGTAGAACAATCTTGACATCTTCGACTTGTTTGACCGAGCATTGAAGGAAGGTGTAGGCCGGTTTGTCTATTGCGGCTTGGTTTAAGAACTTGAGACTCGTAGATGGGGTTTCGAGTTCTTCAGTATCTTTTGTGACGGGTTGTTGTTGCGGTACAGTATCATTCGGGGACAATGACATGTTCACGATGGCGTTGCTAGGACTTCTCGCGATGCAGTTGTTTAATGTCGCACCGGTCAACACCTGCGTCATTTTTTATTCGTGTTAAAAACATCAACTCAAATCCAAACGAACGTAAATACCTGAAACCTGAACATGGTCCGGTTAACTCATTCACTTAAAGGGTTATAATAAATGAGTTAAATATGTTCAAGCCTTCACGGTCAATCTGTTTAATTAAACGGTTTCAGCATAACAACCCCAACACATGTATCAATATGTCCACATGATACAACTTGCTTATTATATAGGCCACATATAGAGATGTTCAAAAAGCTCGTAATTCACCTGAGAAAAGTTTGCTTGAAATTGGCTTGTTTGTAAACGAGCTGAGCTGACTCGACTCAGCTTGTTAACGAGTTGAGCTTGATCCACAGTAAGCTCGGTCGTTAGCTCATTTAAATGAAGCACTAAAGTTTAATATACAAAAATTGTAACTCAAATTTTTAATGCATATATATGTGTGCCTGAAAATTATAAATTTAAATACATATATTATGTGTGAAAATTATAAAATTTGTAATTTACAAATTATATATTATGTGGATATTAGTTTTTGTTATTCTTATATCTATCAGTATTCGCAAAAAATAAAAAAAAAATTCAACAAATAAACCAGCTGGAACGAGCTTTTCACGAGCCTACCTCAGGCGCCTTGACTCGACTTAGCTCGGCTCATTTGCAGCTCTAGGCGGCTATAAGAGCCCAAAGCCAAATTTGTTTCTTTACCTTAAAGATTGTAGTGAGGGGACTGCCACAAGGGATCTTGTTCCTATAAAAACCGGAACCAGCCAAGAACACTGGAATCGATAACAATATTGTCAGCGTAGAAATTCCGAATCCCCATTCCCATCCTATGTTGTCTTCGACCCAAATCACGAAGGTGACCGCAATGAGAGCCCCAAAGGCAAGACAAAACACAAAGTAGTTGAAGAACGTTGAACGTTGCTTTCTTCCCTTTACTGTGTTCTCGTCAAACTGTTCCGCCCCATGTGCAGGTAGTGACCCTTTGATGCCTCCGACGCCTAAAGCAACCAAATAAAGGCCCGAAAAGAGAACGACGGCTTTAGCACCATGCACTTGTTGGCATGGGACAGTGCCTCCTTTCAAGTTGCACTTAGGTGGCTTTAATGACGATGAACGAGCTTGTATCGTTAGTATCACTAGACCCTGATCAAACATAGAAAACGTACCGTTAGAACAATTAACAATGGCCCGCCCCTCGATACTGGTTAGGGCGTATTAAGGTTTTAGGTTGGCTAATATAGCCTGTTTATTAAGCATGTTAACACAAACACTAAACCTTCACTAAACGGGTTGACCCATTAACGACAACTTAAATAAATGGGTGATCCATTAACTTGTTTATGTTTAAATTTTTTTAAAAATTGATGTTTTAGAGAAGTTTACTTTAAAAAACGCTAACAGTTTTAAGTTTGATACTTTAATATTTAACTTTTTGTTGACTATTAATTGTTATAATCTCAAGTTAAATATATAAACCTAGCTTAGGTAATAGCTGTGAGATAGGGAAAAAACAATTGAAGCCATATCAATTACAAAAAAAGGTTCTTAAGCTTGAAGACAATGCTGATTGTTTATATTAGTCAAAACTCAACAAACTTATTATTAACAAGTGTTCATTCATATTG